>NC_046157.1:169381731-169582208 GCF_011064425.1 Rattus rattus | reverse complement strand
AGTTACATGTATTGCTTTTAGAGGAGGGAAGGGATGAGGCGCAAAGTTAGTAAATTTCAAGACAGAAGAAGGGGAGCCATGGGTTGGTGGTTTAGTCCTTGGGGCTTTGGAGGGTTTGCAGAGGGGAAACCAAAAAGAGGGACAAACTATTTGAAATGTAAATAAATAAAATAACGTAACATAAACAGAAGAGAAAAGATAAAAGCAGATATCCCTATGAAAACCAGCTATGAGGTAAACAAATGTTTACATAAAATGTTTTATTTTATCTCTTTTATTCTGTCAGTAAAGCAGAAGATCCATTAAAAAAAGACAGAATAGTGATTTATTCCTAGATTAGGACATTAAAGACGGTAAGAGAGGCTGGTGAGTAAGAAGGTAAAAGATTCCTTCAAGGCTGCTTCTTAGGACTGCATTGATGGTGTCATAGGCAAAAAAACTAAACCAGTTTTAAATTTACATCACGGGTGGGAGGAGGAAGATTAGATCTATTTCTGGTTTTATACAGCTTAGAATGCCGGGCAGAGAAGACAACATGTAAATCAAATGATATTTTTAAAAGAAGTATTTCACCAATGAGAGTTCAGAGCCAGAGATATGAATCTGCAGTCCATTTGCATATCAATAGTGATTGAAATCATGCATATAGATAATGCAGGAGTTCAAAGAGAAGAAGAAAGGCAAACTAATGAAGCCTTAAGGTACTACGGCTCTAGACCGGGTGGTGCAAGAGTCTACAACTGCAAAGCAGGCAGAAAAAGAGTTGTTGGCAGAGCAAAGGAGCCTTATCAGAGGAGAATGTCATGGGAGAGGTGACGATGACTGTTACAGGTTAAGTAAAATGAGGATGAAAAGCGTCATTCGGCGTGAAGTAGCCCACGACGAAAATTCTCTGATGTTTTCCCAGGTGTTTAATCCCACCTTCTTCGTTTGCTCACTGTCTATCCTAGAGTAAATCACATAATTCCTTTTTATACCACTAATTTCTCATTTGCAATATTGGAGTAAGCATATTACTGTTCCCCACGGACTGTTTTGCTCACTGCTGATCGGTATGTGGAGCACATATGTGGAGAGTCCCGGGGATCTTTGCAGAAGCCTTGGAAACCTGAAGTACTTTCCTTCATAAAAGCAAGACTTCATTTGCCGTTTACACTGTGTCAACTTGCTCAAACTAGGCCAGCAGAACTAGAGACGCAGTCACATAACTATATTCTTCTCACTCTGTTTGTGACCTGAAGAAAAGCCAGCTTCTTTTAGGAAGGCGAAAAGAAATAAGTGAAAGGCTAACACCATTCATCTCACCATGTCTTTATCTAATTATGTGATGAAATGTATGAATTCTGCCCACAACATCATCCTTAAGCAAACCAACACTATTTCCAATGTACCATTCATAACAGTGTATCCAACTCATGATATACTCAGATAATTTAAGGTGAACAGTTTATGAAATATTTATTGACCGGATTTCATAGTTTCACATCAGAAATAAGCTAGATTATGGTGGCTTTCTTTTTCCATTTTTTCCCTGAAAAATATGACATTGAAACAGATAAGAAGCTATGATAGTCTAGCTGTGATCTACTCAATCTGGCATTAAAAGACTTGATTATATTTTTAATTAGCCCAGATAAGTGACTTCTTTATCTGTACTTGGTTTGGGTCCACCAATCTCACACCTACATTAGCTCATCTTCTTTTAAGCCTCAGTCCCCAATGCCACTTCTTTTTTTTTTTTTTTTCTTGTATGTCATGTATGTAGACATAAATTTTTGCAACTTACTTTTAATAAGGGTTCAACTTCTCCTTAGTAGATGATGGGGGGAGTGGATCTGCTCAGCAATAGTTTTGGGGGGCAAGCTCGATCTTCTCAGCAGTTCGGTCCCATAGCAAAACACCAAATGTGACTCAGAAACTGCAGACCAGTCCTCTAGACAGACAGGCAGCCCACGAACCAGCAGCTTCAGCCCAACCCTTTCTACCTGCAGACACCAGGCAAGAATAAGCAGCTGTACTTCAATCCTAAAGAAGCTGCCAGACTCACCAACCAGCCTGGAGCGAGACCACAGAAGCAGCAAGCTGCCTCAGGAATCTTAGGGGCAGTTCTTGGGCGAGTACATCTCAACGGCATCATTACCACACGTGGAGCTCAACAACTCCATGTAAGGCAAACCAGTACATGCATGCAGTTAGTGAAGAATAGCAAGGCAAAGCAAAGGAAGTCAATATTCAATGCTCGTCTCCCCATCTGTGGGGTCATATTTATACTCCTTCATCAAGCGCCCTTTCATGTGTCCACTATATCAAAACATCCTTTCACCTGTGTCTGCTTCAGGAAAACAGTCTCTCCTGGGTCTACTTTAGCAAGACATCCTTTCACCTGTGCACCCCATCTAAACATCATTTGACACAACGGACTCTCCAAAGAAACCAGAAGTTTCCACTTCAGATGCATTTTAAGATCCTCTCTTATTATGTTTGTACTTGAGTTCTAAGGTCACAGACTTCTGTATAGCTTTTGCATGCAAATTCTATTTTGATAAATACTCCTAATGATTGCCTCATCATAGTCTCTCCATTATATGCTTGAAAATGCTGTTCTCACTATTCCTTACCTCCATTCTCCTCCTAGCTGTATTCAGTAACAGCCTTCCCTTAATGTAACTCCTGTCAATGGTCTTTTTCCCTTTACTGGCTTCAGTGAGTATGTCTTCTAGTTTAAACACACAAAAGATGAGAAGATAAGGCCCACGTTTGGGAGATAGCATATAGTGTTTGTCGTTTTGGACCTGAGAAATCTCACCAGGTATGTGACATGTCTATAAACCTGCTTCTACTGCAAGGCACTGGAATTGTCACAGAAGAGGGGTAGCGAGAGCATTAAGAGCCAGAGGACTAGAGGGTAGGCTGTGAAACGCTGTGCCTGCTGCACACATCAACACTGATGCTGTCTGTAGTTATCTGGACAAGGTCAAGCCAGTTGAGATTTCAGAATGAGTGTCTTAGGGTCTCCTGAGCCAAGCCAAGGAGTCGTTAGCAGTTAGTGAGCAAGGAGAGTGAGTCTTCTGTGAGGCTGCGATCACCTGTAGTTTGCTCATGTTCACTGGATGCTATAACACCCATGAATGTGTATGGGCAGCGATAAGTTGGTTAAAAGAAATACATATTAAAAGAACATAGAAATTCAGAAAGGTTATATTTTGTCAGGGTCATTGGGATGTTGGGGGATTGAGGAATAGATGATGAAGATACATTTCATACATAAATATTTGTATGTTGTGTGATATTTTTTAAAACAAGATTTGAAGACAGTAGCTAAAGACAGTCTTCATGACAATGATATTATGTTGGGAAATATTTAATGTTTTCCTTTACAATGTCATGTATCTTGATGTGCAATGGTTTTATCATATTGCTGCAAGTTAATATATATTTAAATAGTTTTAATTGTTAACTTTGTTTTCCAATGTAATAAACATTATCAATAACAATATAAAGATCTCAATACAAAGAAGCTCTTATGGATCCTTGGTAACTTTCAGGATTTTAAGTTTAGAAACATTTAAAATTGCTTCTTTGAAATTAAATGAATAATTGTTTTGTATTCTTGTCTTTATAATTTAATCAACTTCAGTAGTTAAGAAATTGAAGAACAGGTTGACTGCATGATAGTACATGTAAATCAATAGATGACAGATGATTAGATAGAAAGATAGATAGATAGATAGATAGATAGATAGATAGATAGATAATTGATCAAATTACCTATTGTTCTCAGTGAACATTGAGAGCAGTAACCAAATTAACATTTGCATGTAGAAGACAGTGGAATGTTTTGAACAAAAAGAGACAAAACAGAAATGTCACCCAAAGAAAGTAATTTTCTGCCTCCTTTAATGTCAGTCCTAAATGAATTATTGATGTTACTATGTTCTATGATGCAAATATCCCCTGATGTCTTTTGTCAAGAGGAAAGTGAAGAAAATATAATCTGTGAAAAGAAGGAAAGGCTTGATAGATCAGTGTCATAGAAACGGAAGCTTCAGTGAGTGAGTATTTTACTACGTGTAAGTTCCTGCTTCCTAGAAAGACATTCACCCTGAAAAACAAAGCTTGCACAGTTTATTGTAAATAAATTATCCAATTCTGATATTCCATGGGAGTAATTAGCTTTTCTTTGTCCCAACATGGTCCTTGAATGTGCTTGCAGTTTGCAGAGATAGAAAGTAAGTCACATAGACAAAAACTTTGTTATAGGAAATGAATGAAGGATAATCTTTTGCATCCTAAAATTGCAACAGACATACTCAAAGGAATACAAACCTCATTTAAAATGGAAGGGCAAAAGTTCTTTGCCATGTGAAAGTTATCTACCTGGCAGACATTTGGAGTTGCTGGCCTATGCTACACACAGCCGCTTATTTGAGGAGACAATAGTGTTACGAATATCGCTTTCTATTCATGTCATTTCCCTTGATAATTCTTAGCAATGTGTCTACTGTGTTTCTCCACATTGGTACTCAAAAACTCCGAGTTATATTATATATGGAGTTTAACTTATAGATGGAGTTTAATCAAGCAATAAAATTGAAGCCATGGAAAGAAACACTTATTTGTAGCATTTCCACACTTCCCAGGATTGGAAATTGAAGTTCAGACCTGTTAAAATCTTGCTCAGAGATACAAAATTAAGCAGAGAATTTTTCTTCTCACATTCTAATCATTTTCTCCTAGTTTTCCTGTAAATGGAAGGTTGTTTTCTCCATATACATCGAATATTACTATCTACAACACTTCTAATGTGAATACGCAAGACCATGAACTTTAATATATCATTTATTTTTTATTAGATATTTTTATTTACATTTCAAATGTTATCCCCTTTCCAGGTTTCCTGTCCATAGCTCCCCTATCCTATCCCCATTCCCCCTTCTTCTATGAGGGTGTTACCGCACCCATCCACCCATCCCTTCCTGCCTTACCGCCCTGACATTCCCCTACACTGGGGGTCGAGCATTGGCAGAACTAAGGGCTTCTCCTCCCATTGGCGCCCAACAAGGCCATTCTCTGCTACATATGCTGCTGGAGCCATGGGTCTGTTCAGGTGTACAATTTGGATGGTGGTTTAGTCCCTGAGAGCTCTGGTTGATTGGTATTGTTGTTCTAATGGGGTTGCAAACCCCTTCAGCTCCTTCAATCCTTTCACTAACTCCTCCAGTGGGGACCCTGTTCTCAGTTCAGTGGTTGTCTTTGAGCATCCACCTCTGTATTTGTCAGGCTCTGGCAGAGCCTCTCAGGAGAGAGCTATATCAGGCTCCTGTCAGCATGCACTTCTTAGCATCAGCAATATTGTCTGGCTTTGGTGACTGTATTTATATGGGTGGATCCCCAGGTGAGGCAGTCTCTGGATGGCCTTTCCTTCAGTCTCTGCTCCAAACTTTGTCTCCACATCTCCTCTTATGAATATTCTTGTTTCCCCTTCTAAGACGACCTGAAGCATCCTTTCTTTGGTCTTCCAACTTCGTGAGTTTCAGGTGGTCTGTGCATTGTATCTGGGTAATTCTAGCTTTTGGGCTAACATTCACTTATCAGTGGGTGCATACCATGTGTGTTTTTTTTGTGATTGGGTTACGTTACTCAGGATGATATTTTCTAGTTCCATCCATTTGCCTAAGGGTTTCACGAAGTCATTTTTTTAATAGCTAAATAGTAGTCCATTGTGTAAATGTACCACATTTTCTATATCCGTTTCTCTGTTGAAGGACATCTGGGTTCTTTCCAGCTTCTGACTATTATAAATAAGGCTGCTGTGAACATAGTGGAGCATGTGTCCTTGTTATAGCTAGAGCATCTTTTGAGTATATGCCCAAAAGAGTATAGCTAGGTCCTCAGGTAGTACTATGTCCAGTTTTCTGAGGAACCTCCAGACTGATTTCCAGAGTGGCTGCACCAGCTTGTAAACCTACCAACAATGGAGGAGGCATCTGTTATCACCTGAGTTTTTGACTTTAGCCTTTCTGACTGGTATGAGGTGGAATCTCAGAGTTGTTTTGATTTGCATTTCCCTGATTACTAAGGATTTGAACATTTCTTTAGGTGCTTCTCGACCATTCAATATTCCTCAGTTGAAAATTCTGTGTTTAGCTCTGTACCTCATTTTTAATAGGGTTATTTGATTCTTTGGAATCAAACTTCTTGAGTTTTTTTGTATATATTGGATATTAGCCCTCTATCAGATGTAGGATTGATAAAGATCTTTTCCCAATCTGTTGGTTGCCATTTTGTCCTAATAAAAGTGCCTTTTGCCTTACAGAAGCTTTGCAACTTTATGAGGTCCCATTTGTTGATTCTTGATCTTAGAGCATAAGCCATTCGTATTTTGTTCCGAAAACTTTCCCCAGTGTCCATGTGTTCAAGACTCTTCCCCACTCTTTCTTCTATTAGTTTGAGTATATCTGGTTTGATGTGGAGGTCCTTGATCCACTTGGACTTGAACTTTGTATAGAGTAATAGAAATGGTTTGATTCGCATTCTCCTACACGCTGACCTCAAGTTGAACCAGCATCATTTGCTGAAAATGCTATCTTTTTTTCCACAGGATGGTGTTAGCCCCTTTGTCAAAGATCAAGTGAGCATAGGTGTGTGGGTTCATTTCTGGGTCTTCAATTCTATTCCACTGATCTACCTGCCTGTCTCTGTACCAATACCATACAGATTTTATCACTATTGCTCTGTAATACAGCTTGAGGCAGGAGTAATAGACCATTTCTAACCAGAATCAAGTTTTATGATCTTGAATTGGCTTGCTTTCTTGAAGCTCCATGTTCAAAGCATACACCGTTAGGCATAAAGTAGTCTGTATTCCAGTACAGAGAATTTCGCTCATTGTTGCTACAATCACAATAATCAGAAAATGGGAAAAGAAAAAAATGTTGATTCAAAACCAAATAGATTCATATATACTGAATATTTTCAGCTGTAAAGAAAAAGAGAATAATGAAAGATTTCAGGAAATTGGTGGAGGTGAAAATAATCATTCTGAATGAGGCAACAGAAGCCCAGAAAGACCGAGATTGCATTGTGTTTGTGTATGTGGATGCTAGGTTTGAATCTTAGGTATATGTTTAGCCAGCAGTGCTCACAGAAGGCTGTATATTGTTTAGAGGCCATAGGAAAACTCCAAGAGAAAGATGATAGGACACAGAGGACAAAATTAATAGGAGGGTTGAAAAGTGGTGTTAGTGGGAGGGCATAGGAGAGAAGTAAAATAGAGAACTAACTAATATTAAAAACTTTTGAAAATGTCATATGGAAAAAACTACTGTGGAGGTTTCTTAAGGTGTATGTATGTATATGTGTGTGTTGTGTTTTGTGTGTATGTGTATGTGTGTATGTGTTTGGGTGTGATTATATATATATATATATATATATATATATATATATATATATATATATATATATTAAGGATGTTTAAATGGAGCTGTTTCTCCAGGCATAGTAGATATCAAATAAAAAAACTATTGCCAGGTTTAAGTTATGTCTTTATGAATTGTTGGTTAGTTAGTTAATATGGTTATAGCTCTCTTCTTGGTTACCCTCCAGAGCTTGACAATAAGGCACTCTTGCTGAAGATGGGAAATACTTGAGTCACAGGACATGGAAAAATTAATCTTATACTGGCAAAGGAGCTTCATCCTTACTAGCTAGACTCCATTGTGCTGGTGGATTCTATGCATGACATGGTAGGGGTGGGAGGAAGGCAAAATGGTATACGGTCTTATTCAACTGTAAGCCGGGTGGGCTGTCATAAAGATTCTCTGTCAAGATATGTCTATTGATTCCATAATGCATGGATATTACAGGATTACAGGAATATTACACATAGATTTGTGCATCTTTCAACCTTCATCTGAGAACTCTTCTTTATGAAGATGTTGCTTAACAAATAAACCCACAATTGGACATATGCAGAAAATAGAAAACCGTGGGAAAAACTCAGGCACCTCTTTTTAATGTATCCTGTCATTGATCCATTTGCACACACATGTAGAAATGTGTAGTGACATGCACATGGCAAACAGATGTCAACACAGAACATGATAACTTCATGTGAAAGTCCATATACAATCAGATTAAAATGTATTCCTATTGTTTTAAAGAGACTATTTTTTCTCTCTAATCTAGGGGTCTCATCTATATTGCTATCCTCTCTCAAAGCTTAAGAATTGTTAGCAAGAGAGAGACAGTAAGATTTTAAGATATAGAGGTACTAGACATCATAAGTAAAAATATTATTTTCAGAACATGGCAGATCCTTTGAGACATAAACTCACAGCGTCTATAATTGCATGAACAATGCCTAAATTTAAATCAAGACAGCCCAAAACCCTAATGTAGTTGATAGAGAGCTTCTTGAAGTCCCAAGATTAGCTTGGTAACTATTGGCACAATTAATGGATGCTAGAGGGAAGGACGGTATGTTTTTTAGAGATGTGATTTCTCAGATGTTACCCATTGTGGTAGGTTGAATGAAAATAGACCCCTTAAGGCTTACAGGGAGTGATACTACAGGGAGGTGTGTTCTTGTGAAGAGTAGGTGTGGCATTGGAAGAACTGTGTCACTGGGATCAGGCTCTGATATCTCAGGTGCTCAGATGCTATGTAGAATAGCAATGGAGCTATTCTATTAGGAGCAAGCCTCCACCTGAATTTTCACCCAAATTCTGAGAATTGTTAGGCCCTAATAATGGGCTTTATCTCTCAGTGAACAGAAATCATCCCAATAAAAGAGGTCCCATATACTTTGCTTCCTCAACAATTAGAATAGGGACAGGCCCAGTGTCTCATTCTCTTTCTGCTGCCTGTAGATCTAGACATAAGACTCTTATCTCCTTCTTTAGCACCATGGCATGCATGTAGCCATGCTTCCTGCCCTGAGGCTAATGGGCTCAATCTCAAACTCAAGCCAACCTCAATCAAAGGTGTTCCTTTATAAGAGTTGCCATGGTCATGGTTTCTCTTCATAGTAATAGAAACCGTAGCTAAGATACACACTCTTCAGTAGATGACTTTGTACCCATGCATTTGCAGGTAGCGGTAAGCAGACTTAGTGGGCTTAACAAATAAAGGCAAACATAGAAAAACAAAAAAACAGAGGAAATATGAAGTTGGAGGAAACAGTGGTGGGTGATACATGGGAGGAATTGACAGGGAGGAAAAGAGGGAGTGTGCTTGATTAAAACACATTACAAACTCAGACCAGCAGTCTCAATTAACCTAGATCCCTGAGATCTCTTAGGCACTGGATCACCAACAAAGCAGCATACACCAGCTGAGACGAGGCCTCCAACACATATACAGCAGAGGACTCCTGGGTCTGAGTTCAGTCAGAAAAGATGTACCTAACCCTCAAGGGACTGGAGGCCCCAGGGAGTTTAGAGGTCTGGTGTGGTGGGTGAAGTGGGGACATCCTTGTGGAAATGGGGGAAATGCAGGGTCAGTGGGGAAGGTATGGGATGTGGGACTCTGGGGGGATGGACCAGGAGGGGAATAAAATCTAGAGCGGAAAAGTAAATAAATAAATAAACATTCTCAAAAAACAAACGACATCATCAACAACAACAAAAAGTAGGAACTGGATAGATTCACTGCTGAACTTAACTAGAACTTTGTAGGAAGCACAGCTTAGAGTAAGCATTGAAGAATCCAAGATTGCAATGAATGATGCCCGGTCAACTGGAATGTCTAGTGAAAGTGGTCAAATGACTTCTGATCCTGACCTATTCTGCTAGAAGCCACCCTCAACTTCAATTTTCCCCAAATTCTGAGAATGGTTTAGGCCCTAATACTAGACTTTGCTCTAGGTGCACAGAACTCATCCCAATGAACAAGGTCCCATCTACTTTGCTTCCTCAATCAATAGAATTTATCCTTAGGCTTATTAGAAATTTTTCTTCCTAAGGCTCTTGCCCTGAGCTCTATTTACCAGCTAATAGTACTCATTTTTTCATTGTAAAGGTCACAAGGGACTTGCCACTTTGCTAGGGAGTTTCTATGAAGGTAGACTTATACTTTCGTTGTGATAATTTGACACATGGAAACCCCTTTCCAAAGTTTTACTGTTTAAATGTTAAAGAAGCATAAACCCTTGTATCAGACTCCCTAGGAGTCTTGATCTAGTCTGCCTAACGTGTCTAACATGTCCGGCTGCACAGAACTTTCATTCTCACCTCTCTGTGGTCCATCCCCTTCCAGGGGTGATGCCTGCAGGGACCCCACAACAGGATTTAAAAGAACTTACACCAGCCATCATTTTTAGATCATTCTATAAAAGAATGCTGAACGCGAGAGGAATTGTAACTTCTCTGGCAAAGAACACACCAACTGTTTATTCAAAACCAAATGATAATCCCTATCGAAATATGCATATAAATACATTATACAAACTAAACAGGCTGTTCTTACCTGTTAAGAAATGTGTGTGTATGTGAATGTGTATATGTATGTGACAAAAATTAAGAACATAAAGATCCTATGAATTTAAAAAAGAGCCAAGGGGGATATATGAGGGATTGAAGGGAGTAAGGGAAGAGTATAAATAGAGAAAATAAACTCGGGAAGGAAATAGAGGTAGAGGTTAGGTGCTAAAAGGTTTTAAGATGGTAATAACAGATGAATATGATCAAAATAAATAGCCAGAAGCTGGAAACAACCCAGATGTCCCAGGACAGAAGAATGGATACAGAAAATGTGGTTCATTTACACAATGGAATATTACTCAGCTATTAAGAATGAAGACATCCTGAGTTTTTCAGGCAAAAGAGTAGGACTAGAAAATATCATTTTGAGTGAGGTAACCCAGACCCAAGAAAACATGCATGGTGTGTACTCACAAATAAGCTGATATTAGCCAAAAATGTATAGACTAACCAGATCCGCAGAACTCAAAAAGGTTAACAAGCAAAAGGGCACAAGTGAAGATGTCACTTGCAAGGGAGAAGAAAATAATCACAGGAGGCAGAGAGAAGGAGGGTCCTGGGTGGGAGAGAGGATGGGGGGGTAAAGGGGAATGTGATCAGGTATTGTGGGGCAGAGTGAACTGGAGTAAAACCCTGAGGGCCAGCAGAAAGAATGGAAAGAGGCAACCTCGGGTGGTAGGAGTTAGGGTTACCCTCTAAGGATGTACCAGAGACCTGGGAGGTGAGAGCCACTCATGACTCAAAGGGAGGGACCTTAGATGAAATACCCAACAGTGAGGAGAGAAAACTTGTGGAGTCCACCTCCAGTAGAAGAAATACAGGGCATCAAGTGGAAGGACAGGGTTGCCATCCCATAGTCAAAAAATGGGACAAAAATGCAGAAGAGACTAAGGGAAAGGTGGCCCAGGGACAGGTCCAAATTGGGATCCAGCTCAATGGGAGGCTTCGAGATATGATGCTATTACTGATGCTATGGTGTGCTTACAGACAGGAGTCTAGCATGGCTGCCCTCTGAGAGGCCCAACAAGCAGCTGAAAGAGTCAGAAGCAGATACTTACTCCCTCCCAATGGACAGAAGCCGGGACCTCTGTGGTTGAATTAAGGAAAGGCTAGAAGAAGCTGAGGAGGAGGGCGACCCCATGGGAAGACCAGCAGTCTCAACTACCCTGAATCCCTGAGATCTCTGTCACTGAGGCACCAACCATGAAACATACACTAGCTGATTTGAGGCCCCAGACACATGTACAGCAGAGGACTGCCTCTCTTGTCTGGCCTCAGTGAGAGAGGATGCACCTAACCCTGGTGAGACTCGAGGTCCCAAAGAGTGGGCAGGTCTGGTGGAGTGGGGATAGGGAGCATCCTCTTGGAGACAAGAGCGAAAGGAAGAGAATGAGGAACTATGGGAGGGTGGACCAGGAGGCAGGTAATGACTGGATTGTGAAAAAAGATCAAAGAATAATAATAATTTTAAAAAATTGTACTAATGTACATTTTCAACAAATGAAGTTATTTTCAAAAAAGAAGACAAAGAACATGAACAAAATAATAATAATAATAATAATAATAATAATAATAATAATAATAATAATAATGAAGGAGAAGGAGAAGGAGAAGGAGAAGGAGAAGGAGAAGGAGAAGGAGAAGGAGAAGGAGAGAAGAAGAAGAAGAAGAAGAAGAAGAAGAAGAAGAAGAAGAAGAAGAAGAAGAAGAAGAAGAAGAAGAAGAAGAAGATTAAGAAGAATTAGCTGTGAGCCTCCAACAAGGCAGTGCGTATCTCCCAAGGGCTGACTTGCTTCAAACACTGTGGTTACTTTGTCTTTTCTTCTGCTTCATAATTATATTCTGATTTCTAGCAACTATGTTCTTTAATTTATCAATTCAGTTTTGAAAGCATGTCAGTTAAAATGAATTTAATGATCCAACATGAAAAATGTATATACAATGTTTCATAATTTGGAAGAGCAAAATGAAATGTAGATACATCATTGGCAATTTCTCACAGATCTTTTTTTTTTCAAAGAATATTTTAATATGCTTAGTTAATCTATTATGAAAGTTAATATTGCCTAAAAAGTAAAGGAAACAAATGCTTCCAGACTCATTTTAGGAAGCTAGGATACTGACACGGAAACTGCTTCAGGAACTGGTCAGGCATATGTGTACACACATGCATATACACAGAGAAACACACATGTGAACAGACAGAAATTAAAATGAAAAATGAAAGGAGCAGAAAACTGTAGGAGAGTTTCATGTTTTATACTTAGTTTGAGATCACTGGTGATCTTGTAAGTCAAATAAGCATATATATTGCACAAAGTCTTTGATTTTGTTGTGTTTGTTACAATTCAGAGCCCATGCAAACACTCAATTGCACTGCCATGGGAATATATTTTATTTATTTATCATGACGCTGAGGATGGAGACTAGCATTCTACACATGTGAACAACTGTTCCACCACTAAGCTACAGCACCTTTCTTCCCTTCTCATTTTAGAGACACAGCCTTGCTTAAGCACCCACAGTAGCCTTGAAGTCTCTCTTTAGCACAGCCAGGCCTTAACTTCAACAATATCCCATCTTAACCTCCCAGATGGCTGAAGTTACAGACCTACGTCCCCCAACCCAACAGAAGTCATTTTCTAAAAAAGCTGTGTGTGTCAGATTGTAAAAACTAATCTAAGCAGATATCATTAGTGTGGAGGGGTCATTCACTGACTTTCCTGATGAAAACTTCTACAGACATTCCCTCACTTTCATTTTTACTATATATGTTTGATAGCACCCTTATTTGTCCTGGTCAATTTATGTACACGTGTAGTTTGTTTTAAATGATTAAAGATCAATTCTGAGAAAAAATATTAAGAGTCATGTCTAGAAACATGGCTCGAAGGCACATTTCTTGCCCAAAATGCATAAAGTGTTGGATTTTGTCCCCAGCTTTAGAAAATATAAAAATCATGTGGGTTGTCTTGTGTCTTTTGTATTTCATCCTCCCACAGTTCTGCTTGGAGACGGGTACACCAGCAGGGGTGTGGAAGGGAACATACAGAAAAGAACAGCAGACTGCCAGAGCTGGGCACATGACCTAAGGAAGAAATACACTTTGTCGCAAACTCGATAGATTTTCAAATTATCTTACCTCATCATAATCTTGCCCATCCCATTAAATATAATAATGCATTGAAGGAATCATGTTAAATGACCTTTAATTTTTGAGACTTTTCTTTCGCCATCGAAGGAAATTTAAATAGCACATAGTCATCATTGTACTGGCAAACTGGGTAATCAAGAAGTCTAAAAGGAATTACACCACTCCTTCTAAAGAAATGTAAAATAAATTACCCAGGGCAATTACATTGAATTGGCTATGGCTTTATTGTATGTGTTCGTTATACTTGCGAGTAATTTCTTATAGAACAGCTACAAAATGTTTGTAAAATAACTAGGTATGAAAATGAAATGCCAGCCATTCTTAGTGTCACATTGTACCAGAAGTCTGAGAATTATATAAAGGTCAAAATCAGATAAATGCTGAGAAGCCAGGAAATTTAAATTTAGCTTTAGACTTTGGTCAGTGATTATGTTCATTTTGGGAAGAAAAAAACGAAGTATTCAAAGTATAGATTATTTCTCTACTCTAGATGAAATAAAGTACTCAGTAGAGTTTAGAGCAGAAGAGAACGAAAGTTCCTTAGCAATAGGAATCATTTGAAGATCAAGAGTAAACTGTCTTCGTGTAGTTGCATATTTTTCAAAGACTCGCCTTAGGTTTACCAAAGATAAACAATGTACTAGGAAATTAAGCACAACATATAGAGAGAAGACAGAGAGGGGAATTATTAATAACCTACAGAGAGAAGTCAGAGAAAGAGGGGAATTATAAATAGCATACAAATGGGAGTCAAAGAGAGGGGCAAATTATAAATAACACACAGATAGGACAGAGAGAGGGGAAGTTATTAATAACCTACAGAGAGGAGTTGGGCAGACTACATGTCTACCTTGACCAGTTACAAGCTCTATAGCTTAGAAAGAAAATGTTCCCTTAGCAGTAAGGTGGGGATGATGGCTACTCACAGAATTGATGTAAATATTAAGTCAAATGTAGAATGCGGCTAAGAAAGACGAAAGCAGTGAGCTACGTGAACTCACGTTATACTGGGTTCTACGCACCGTTTAAGACATTCGCAGAGGGCAACATTTGTTCAGCGTCCTTCCTGTCAAATCCAGTTCTAGTCACTTGAGATCTATGCAGAACGATGGTCAGAAATCCTTGACCACGCTCTGTGTGCATGTTAGTGAAGGGTCAAAGCTAACAAGAATTGAAGTGGGGGTACAGCTTAGTGGTAAAGGGCTGACGTAGCATGCAATGATTCCTTGCACTCAATGCGAGATATCACAGATTAACAAACCGATTCTTCCGTGTGTTAGAAAAGACACTACAAGAAACTTACCACATTGGAGAATAAGCAGTAAACTTGCACTTATTTTCCTCTACAAATGTAAACAAAATGACTTTGTAGGTTCCGCTGAGAAGATGGACACTGAAGAACAATCCAGAATAATTCACAGGCAGATAAAATACTAAAATGTCTAGATCAAGAGCTCAGCGTAGGAAGTTACTCAGCATTTATCTATGGGGAACTATTTTTGCTGAACGGATGAAGAACACGCATTCACCCAGTGCCAGACTCTCTCCTTCCTAGTCTTGAGCTACCAGTATCCTGTGCAGGTCAGTAGACCCTCTGCGTGGCATCCTGGGGAGAGGAAATGATATGGTCAGTTAATCTTTAGTATACAATTTCCTTACTGCAAGGAGGGAATGGAACACAGTAACAAGTCCAGAGAAACACCATCTGGAACATGAGATGGTTTTAGGGGCAGCCATGGTGACCTGCGATAGTAGAAGAATTTGCAGCCATCGGGCAACCTTTAAGGGTAGACTCGAGCCCCTCTAACCACCGCAGTCTAAAAATTCACTAAACAGCATATATTTAAGAAAACTGAAATTGAACATGCGCTCCTCACTTCATCTGCTGCTCCTAGCGGCATTTTTAACCTTTTTGGTGTTTTTGCCTGCCAGTCATCACCTTAAACCACAGAGGGTCTGTGGTACCGTGAACCAGTAGTTGAGCCGGGGCCAAGGGAAAGATAAACTCACGAAGCCTATCATATCCCACTTTCCCAACACTTTCGGAGCCCTCTTAAGCCTCACACCTCTCTTGCTGCTGAAAAAGCAACTACTTTCTTCCACTCCCTCCATCCCTCACACTTATTGAAAAGAAAAATAAAGTGTCTGGACAGTTTTGGGAACCTTTGAGTAAGAGAAGCTCGCTGGCCATGCACGCGTTCTTTCTTTTGGAATATGGCGTTCAAGGTAGCCACCGAGCAGTCTGTGGAGGTGGTATTTCACAGACTGAAGGTACAGCAGTGCAAAAAAAAAAATGATTTGCCCCTTGGGGATCTAAGTCCTCTGTCATGCTCATTAAAACTTAACTTGAATTTTTAAAGGTATTAGAAAAACCTTTAAAAAACCTTTTCCAGTGTGACCTCACTCAGGCTGACTGTCTTGCTTGGTTAAGCTTACCAGCGAGGGAATGGAATTTTTCTACTGCATTGCAAATGATCGTGTAGAAAAAGGGGGGATGTGAAAAGGCCTTCAGTGATGATAAAATTGGTTGAACACGCATTGAGGGTCCAAATCTCCCTAATTAAACTCCGAGATGGTTTCTGCATTCTTTTCAGAAACCAGGGGGCGGGGGGAATCCCCTTGACATGAACAAATATTTCATATGGTTAAGTATTCATTAAAATGAGCAATGGGGAGCGAACACAGTATCCAATATCAAGAGAGAAATTGGGCAAGGGAAATGGGTAGATACATAAGACATTAAGAATCGAGGGTTTTGGCTGCCGGACCACATCACCACCTGTTGTTCTTGTTTTGCTAATTAGTCCTGGTGTAATTTACTCAGCTGTGCCTAGAAGTATGGAGTAGAAGGAACAGGAATACAGGACTACAGACCAGGTCAGGTGAGCCATTTACGATACTAACAACCACTTGAGTATAGGAAGATACATGTTTTTATAAGAAATTTCACAGAGTAAGATTTAGCTGTTTTAAAAGTAAAATTTTAAAAAAGTAAATAAATCCATGTGCAATAGTTTCTCACACTGTGCAAGGCACCATTTAGACTCGTCTGTCTTACTGATCCTATCATGGGATTCGGAGAAGAAGCTGATTTAAAATGATAAGGATTTATCCTGTGATACTAATTGATGGTTTCAACAGTGACACTCATTTCCAATTAAGGCGAGATTAGACTGAGGGAATTTTATAGACAATTTACTCTGAACAGAATTTTATTTTCCTTAATCTAATTGACATTAAAGTATACAATTATTTTATGCTATAAAATTGATATGTAAGTAGCCATTAAATAGTAAAAACAAATGGTACAAGTAACAGAAAAGAAAGATAACGTTGATGAAGATGATACTGTATCCCTCTACAGAATAAAAATAGGAGGATACTGTTTTCATCTGACCATGCTTTTCAAGGAATGGTCACCCAGACCTAGAAATTAGACCAATCACTGGAAGTGGCAAGGTACTTTTTGCAGCATCTCATACTCCAGAACTCACTTTATTTACCTTCTACTATCACATTTTCTGTTCTCTATTTCTTCAGTTCTGTTTCCAGCAATTTATTTTAAAGTTGGACTTAATTTAGTCAGGTTTGCCTTTGTAGTTTTGAACAAAGTGTCAGAAGGTGAAACCTTGGAAAGCAATAGACTACGAAGAGCATATCGTTTTCCCTCACACCTGACACACTCCCTCTGAGAAGCAGACCTGCATGTAGCCCCACAGAATATATGGCAGCGGAGACCACTGTCAACTGGTCCAATAAGAAATTTTAGAATTATGGAAAACTATGTTTTGGATAATGTTCTCTTACTTTAAATGCACAAAAATATTTACCTCTAAGAAAGGGGGTTGTTTAAAGCTTTGGATGTTTAAAAATACACGTAATGAGAAGTAGCTTTTAAAACATCTTATCCTTTTTTTGTTGTCTCATTGTACAGAGAACCAGGAAGAAATTAATTTCCAATATGTGCAAAGTTCTTAACAAGAACTTTTAAATGGGAGCATGATTCGCTTGACTCAAATGTAGGACAGTAGCTGTATGAAGTCAGAAAACTAATCAGGGGACATACGCTCATCCCAAACACTTGATCGTTGTACAGCCCTCTAATGGTTTACTCTACTGCCATTGCTATCACTTGTCTTGTGAACACAACAGTGTGTGTAACAGAATCCTTGCAGAGACAGTCTCTGGATCATGGACACAGCTGACTCAATCATGCTGGACTAGCAGACAGACAGGCAGCATAACTAGTGCAAAGGAAATTTAGTAGAAGGAAATTTAGAGTGTGGAAGTCAGAGAATATGAGATTGTTAATGAATAGAAAAAAAATGACTTCCAAACACATAAACTAGTCAGAATGACTCCAAGCAAGGCAGTAGGAATAAGTAAATAATTATATATAATATTATACATTATATAACACGTAATTTATAACATATATAATATTATAAATTATTGTCTTAAATTGATTCCTAAGCTTTTTATTTAAATCAATGCTACTCTTAAGAACATTAGAATTTATACATTTTGTTGGTTATGAAATGATTAATAAAATTAGCACATAACATAATGGAACTATTGCCATATAATTCATGAGAAAGATGTAAATGCATACAAGGAATCCCCTCTCTATCATGCTTTGGTGCTCAGCATATGTAGAGAATGGTGCTTTCTCACACACATGACAAGATACACGTCAAGAAAGTCACCTTATGGAATACTTGAAATACATGGCTACAATACGCAGCTTCAGTATAAGGCCATTCACCCAGGGCTGCAAGTATGTGTGCTGGGGTCTCATGGGTTTTGTCATTACTCTCTTCACAGCCTTAGAGTTTCTGGTTTGATGAACATTCAGGAAGTTCTACTTCGGAAGGAGATCCTGCAGCTGCTGAATAGCTGATCTGCCTTTCTAAGAGCAAAGTCAAGGATGGGGGCAGAAAAGAAATAATAACTTGAAATTTGTTATGTGTAATTTTACTCAACACTTGAGAATACGGGATGTGAGCGATGAAGTGCTGAGTAGTATAAATTAGACTTGAAACAGGGGAGCAAGTATGCTCTAGGTTACCATAGTAGCCCTGATTCTTGGACTTGATTGTCTTCAAACTTGAAGACGAGCACGTAATGAAATAGAAGCTCTCTGCTAGCAGTTCCAAGTATTGTTTCTGTGTAGTTCAGCACTATCATTACCAGACACGATCCCCTCTGGGTGCTAGGGCAGCCTGCTTACTCGCAGTTCTTCAATTACATATCTTAATTGGACATACAAGGGCATCGGAATCTAGAATATGAAAGCAATGGGACATTTGGGAATAAAATCTCAAAATAACATTTTACCTAATTATTATCCATTTTTCATCCTGAAAGTTACATCTGGGATACTTTTCCATCACCATGCATGGTTTACTAAAATATACTTTAGAGTTGCCTGAAAGGCTCTTTTATCCTTGAAAATATCAATTCAGAGAATTTTATTTCCCTAGAGATAATTGATGCCCATCCAATGTCACAGAGAGAACAATTCACTTTTTATATCAGGTCACAGGTGATTCTAAATGTCATATCCTCATTTCCCCATTGATCAATTAGGTTTCTCTACTTAACATATTTTAAAAACATATAGGCATAATGTTAATTTTCCTATGTAATTTACATAATGAAATACATTATTACACTTTAAATTCCATATTCTTGATATTTAATCTCAATGGTATTTCATAGCATGACTAGGAAACAGAAAATGTTTAAAGAAATATTTGTTACACAACAGTCTTTATATTTTTAAGAAAGTTTTGGCTCTGTCCTTGTCACATTGCGTTATTTCTAAAGAGGATTTTACAGCTCACCATACTAAAAATGTCCTTCAGATTTATAAAATTTAAGTGTTCAATGTAGTAGCTCTTGGATTGTATCTTCTTACATGAAAAAACATTTAGGGGCTGGGGAATCTGCCCGGTTAGCATGAGGATCTGAGTTCGTATTACAGACCCACGTGGAAGCTAGCACCCTTGGGCATCCAAGTCCAGGAGACCCTTGGAGCTCAATGGGCAGCCAGTCTTAAGCAATGTAAAGTGTACAACAATAAAGACACACACAACATTGGTCACTGGCCTCAGAACACAGCCACACATGCTTCACCTGAACTCACAAACATGTGTGTGCACACCTACATGAACATACATTACACATTCATCACACACCACCACATCTCGGGGGGGGGGGGAGGGGAGAGAAAGAGAGAGAGAGAGAGAGAGAGAGAGAGAGAGAGAGAGAGAGAGAGATTGATTTCATGGAAAACCCTTTCAAATGTCTTACTTTATTTTTGGTATTCATTAAAAAAAACATTGAAAATCATAACTCAAATTATAATAAAGACTCATCAAAGTTGCATTCTAAAGTAAACTTGCACTTTTATAAGATAATTCTGCCTACAGATTGGGTGGTCTAGGTCTGTCATATGACTACAAAGGTATGAGCGTGATAAAACCGAAGGAGGTACATCACTACTTTAGGATGAAGAAAGGATTGTGAAGCAAAGTATTAATTGTTCAATACACACAATGACATGTTCCAGGACTCCATCTGGAGAGTCAACTTAAGACTGTGAGTGATTCAAGATATGTCAAGCACTTGCTTTTAGAGTCTTTAGAGTGTAGGACAGGAAAAGCAAAGTGTACAAGAGACAAAGACAATGATATCATGACTCACACATCTCTCTACAAGACTGTCTCATTTCGAATCTGCTCTGAGCCAGGAATCTTCATAGGCTTGAGCCTTCCTTCATCTTTAATTATTTTAGTGATGATACTGGAAGTTAACTAAACCGAGCACACAACTTTAGATAAATTTAGCTACCTTCCTAGATAATTAAAAAACGTGGAAAAACTATTTCACTGTCATAGTTAAAATTTATTTTTCTTTAATTTAAAACCAGCCTTTTATCAAGAAGTATGAATCAAAAGTCATAATGCCTTAGCAGATGATACTGTCCAGAGAAACATAAGGCAATGTCATATCTTTAAGGAATTAAAATAAACTCTTCATATATAAAGCACATCAAATATGCATCGAATGTCCTGGAACTTATGTGTATTTTGGTTTAAAAGAAAAAGGGAAAGGAAAAGGCTAAAAACTTCCACTTCTGCATTTTTGTAAATGTCTAAATCACACGTTGATTATTTAAAATTATAATGGGAAATACAGCTTTTCCGTATTTTTCTAGAAGCAGAGACCATTCAGATTTTTTTCACATGTTGTCCAAAAGAGAAAACAAGTCACAAAGCGTACAGTAATAATTGGTGTGAGGCGACCCAGCAGTGTGCTCTCGCCACCTGCCCTGCTCTGTCTAGTGCTGAGAAGCTGAGCTCTTCCTCCTAGCAGACTTTTGTCCAGGCACATGCTTCTGTCAGATTGTCACTCGTCCCCCCTGCAGGTTGTTGAATGGAAAAACACAAGATGATAATTCCTGTCAGAGAGAAGAGGGAATCTATGGGGTGAGGATTGCACACATCTCAAGTTGTCTGCTCTGTGGAGAGCTCTGGTAGCCATGCACGGTAAAGCAAACCGAAGAAAATGAGGACAGAAGAAAAGCCAACGTATCTATTGTAGCCAATGATGTACAAGTCACAATATTTACTCACCCTCCTGTTTATATCACATTTAAATCATCTGTAAGTTAATGATCGCTTTTAGCAGAAAATCTATTTTCCAATATCTATAGAAAAATTATATTGTGCTTGTACGCTTTCTTTAAGTGTAACCAATTTTGTTCAAGATGAGTATGCTATTTGCAGACCACCAAGAACCAATGGACTGTGTGTACACTGTGTTACCAGGGTGAAAACACAGGTAGCCAGGGGTTTGTTTTCTAAACAGACCCCAGGCTGTCTCTTGGAGTAGTTTCTTTAGGATGGATCCTGGCTATAACTTAATCAGTTTTGTAAATGAATGTCTCTTCCTATAAACCTGATTATACACTTTGTTCTAAAGCACCTCTGAAATGTGTGTGTGTGTGTGTGTGTGTGTGTGTGTGTGTGTGTGTGTGTGTGTGTGTATTACGTATTTACATCCTGTAGGTCACAGTCACAATGACAAGGCTCACAACGAACGAATCATGTGCTAGTTCAAATCTGGGAAGAGGCTGTTTATAGCATGAAAATTGACCATTTGTGATTTTTTTTCTTACTGTAGAGTAACATATTTCACCATATAAATATAAATCAAACTTCTATGTTCAGAAAATGACAAGGGTTACTGTTAATTATTGTTTCTCAGTCTTGTTTTAATTCTAGTAAATTTCACAATAAAATATAAAGCAAAGGTAGGGTAGAATCTATAAAGTAATGTAGTTCATTTTAAAATAGGACTTTTCAAATTTCTTATATCTACAATCATTGTCTTTTCTACACTAAGAAAAGCATTGGACATATAATTTTCATTTTA
Organism: Rattus rattus; assembly: GCF_011064425.1. Classification (NCBI taxonomy): domain Eukaryota; kingdom Metazoa; phylum Chordata; class Mammalia; order Rodentia; family Muridae; genus Rattus; species Rattus rattus. The sequence continues at coordinate 169,560,131 of NC_046157.1, read as the reverse complement.
AATATAGAGAATGATATACATCCTTTAATTAATTGTTCATAAATTTGTTTACAATGACTTCTTAATATAAGCAAACCTTTCGCACATGATCAATAATCCTATCACTCACACTGAACTTTAAAATTATTTCTTAAATAAAGATTTAAATTTGTTTCACAGATTGTTTATTGACTGATGTGTGCTTTGAAATCTCTTTTATCATCCAGGATTTTATTCTTCTCAAACAAAATTCCTCCTTCTTTGCAGTTACTTGTGGAAAACATTCTGATTTCTTATATATTAATCAATTTCCCACCATGTAAGCTTTGCTGAGAACAGTGTGTGTGTGTGTGTGTGTGTGTGTGTGTGTGTGTGTGTGTAAAACATGTTTCTCTATTCTCTATATTATTCTCTATATTTCCCATGATTAGAATTTGGATCAGGAGTCTAGAGCATATTTAGTTTTAATGTTTCCTGCTCAAATATGCCATGTTGTGAAGTATTCTTCAATAGTAAAATTCTTCCATTTCGAATGTAACTAAATTTTAGTGTAGAGAGCATCCCTTTTTGAAAACAAATACATGAAATGTCACCCTGACTTTGCGTCCATCTGTAAGCGAACCGTAGGCAAACTCATCTATCAGTGTCTTGCTTTCTTCACACCAAAAATACAGATAATAAATACAATCACTAAGGATTCCAGTGAAGACTAAATTCAAAAGGTTCTTTATATTGTGCTTGTTGCCCAATGAGCCTGCTCAGTAGATACTACCTGTTACAATATTGCCAGAGAGCTGAAAGTAAATATTAGAAGGGTTGTGTTAAAAAAAAAACTACAACAATTTTTATACATGTGGCAGCTACTTTGACAAGTCCAATAAAGAGGTGGTTTCAATACCTAATATAACAGTTGAAATGTGAGTGCACTAAAAGGTTCAAATGGATCAGAGACCCAGTAATGAAAGCTACAGCCTTTTGTTTGTAGGTCAATGATTGAACACCCAAAGGTTACCTGAGCTGGAAACAAAATGTCCCTCACCAACACTGTGAAATGTATCCTGTCTTTCTATATAGCATTCCTGCTAACACCTTAGAGCATTGCAACAAACACTCACTCTACATTTTGTTCATGCTTAGATATCCTTTGACAGCATCAAGTTAAGCAGACTGGATCTCTCAGACAGAAAACAAAATAAACAACAAAAACCCCACACAAATAAACAAACAAAAGGGCCTAATTCCCTGCCCTCCCTAACAATGGATTCTATCGAAAGTCTTCCTTTTATATTTTATATAATTTCTAAGGAAACAAATTTGATTGATATGTTTTTAAAAGCAGTATCTTGGAAATGTCTATTAGCTAAGGATTTAGCACATGTTAAATAATAAATTCCCTGAGATTAGAAGATGGTGGCAGTTTGATATCAGATGAGCAATGGAACTTTTAATCTAGGTACTTAAGGAAACTGTTTATTAGCAGAAACTATTAGATAATGGAATGCTATGTTTCTTAGGATTCATAAATTTTAAAAGTAAATTGGAAAACATATTGGAAAAAATGCTTCATTCACTCGGGGATTAAGTGAATTGTTCTCTTCCTCTCCTTTCTTTATAATGTGGTATGCACACCAGGGATATAAAATTCACCCACCCAAACTAGGAGCAGGGTGAGTCAAATATTAGACTCAGTCTGAGTTTCACTGGGAAACATTCCACCTCCACATCCCTGACCAAAGGCTGCATAATACCAATATGGGAATTTGGAGCAAAGTCAATTGTTAAAGTCAGATTATGAGATTTTAGCTGCTATTCTAAAATTACTTACCCAGCCAGACAACATTTTTTTTTCCAACTTTCCAGATCAACACCCGAGAGTCATTTTGACATTTAAAAAAAAAAATCCCAATTACACATCCAACTGCTGATTTACAAAGCAAAAGCCAACCTGTTATAGGGGCTTTCAAACCCCTTTGCCTTAGGGATAGATGGATGAAAGAAATTCGAGCTTTCTGCTAGTGGGTAACACGCCCGCATTTCCATATCCCACTTAGGAAAGGCATACTTGAGCACTCTGCATAACCAGTATCACTTTCTATAAGGTGTTTAAGTGGAAGAAACGTCAAGCGAAAAAGGATAATAAATGACAGAGAAGGTAGCGGCCTGCTGCAGGCGCCCTGCGATGTCATTTGCCAAAGGAAAGTGACTGTGGAAAGGGAACACATTTTTTTTTATTCCGTAGGCCAAGGATGGGAATTTAATAGTAATAGAGTAAATTGAGTATCTGTCCTCTTACTTACTAGAAGATCGTTGTTGTCCTTTGCACGGGGAAGGTTAACAGCTGAACCTAATTCTCGGTGCCAAAGAACTTAACAGGTTGCCATTTGGTTAAGGGCTAATAGGTCTTTCGGGACTTGATAACTGAATGCTCTGCTCACTGGAGCAGGCTGCTCCGCAGAGGGCCTGGAAAAGAATGTTTGACTTGGAGAGAGAGGGCTTCTGCTCCAACTGCTTTTCCACCTGCAGAAACAGAACCTTTGGGACCGGAGCGCTGCAGTTAGCAGGAGGCCAGACTCAACCACATGGGACCCCAGGCATGAGAAAGGTGTTAAAGTAGCCAAGTTTTCTGTTTTGCCAAGGATTTTCGGGCCTTGCTGGTTTTGGCAAGGTCTCGAAATATCCCACTTCTCTCACTCCGAACGTTTCCATCTCGTAGGGAGAGCTCTGGGGATCCGGATGGCTAGTCCAAACAGAAAGACAGAATTTTAACGGGTTGTGAGATTCACACCCCACCGTTCCCCACAGGCCTTCAGCCAGGGCCTGGCTCCTGTGAGGAGTTGAGAAGCCCAGCACTAAGAGGATCAAGTTGCCTACCACCTCAAACTCAGTATTGGAAGAGGAAACTCCTAAAGCCCCCAGGTGCTGAGAGCATGTGGAAAATTAACACGCACACGCACACGCACACGCACACGCACACGTACACGCACACGCGCGCACACGCACACACACACAATGTAGCTTTTATCTGCCAAATGCCAGAAGGCCCGTTTGTATTTATTCAGGGAGAATTTTCACAAATTCCTGCTAAAAGCACCCGCCACACAGTTCCTTTTCAAGATTGCCTTGTAATAAGCTGATCGCTTCATATATATTGTACAAGTTTACAAGGTCTCCATTGCAAAACCTATTTCAAACTGATAGTAGTCACAATACAATAGGTACACTCCTTTTAAGTTTTCTTTCTTTCTCTCTGTGTGTATGAGTGTGTGCAAGTGTCTATGTGTATGTGCATGTGTGCATGTATGTGCATATATGTGTGTATGTGTGTGTTATGTGTGTGCATGTGTGTATGTGTGAGTATGTGTATATGAGTGCACATTCATGTGTCTATGTGTCTGTGTATATCTGTGTGAATATGTGTGTATATGGGTGTATATGTGTGCACATGTATGTGTGTATCTATATGCATATGCACACGCATGCATGCATATTTTGTTTAAAAAATGTGTTAGTCTCCACTTCAGTAGCACTGATTATATTTACGAACTTCCTGCAGAGGACACTCCGGTTCCCTGGATGTTTATCATCCAGAAGGAAACTGGACAAAGAGTTTGAAAGTGCAGCATTGTGCAGTCATGACCCACAGTTTGGGCTCCATAACGAAAAAGGTTTCGTGAGTCGGTCTCAGACAGGAAGAGTTCCCGTAGAATAATTAATGGAGATGTGTGAGATCACCAATGGCTGAGCATGAAATCTGTGCTTTCCACAGCAGTAGTCTTGATTAATTCACTTCATTAATCAAGTATTTTTGTGTGGTGTAAATTCACCTGGCTACGTAAATTATATGACTTTGAATCTATGACTTTGATAATTACCTTTATCTTTGGAACAAATTTATAATGAGGTGAAATAAATACTTAGCTAAAATCATAAAGCTCAGAGATGAATTCTTAAGGCCAGGAAAATCAAAGTTAAAATCTAGAATGCTAGAATATTATTTTAACAAACATTTCAATAATAATAATAAACCAATGTAAGTAGAATTTTTAAGACGGCCTTATTTAAATATAAAGCTGAGAGTTTGTTGACAAAGTTAACTCAGCCACTGACCAAAATAGCCTCCCTTCTAAAAATCCAAACTAAAATATGAAATATAGATTTGCCAGTTTTAGTCACAGCTAGCTTCTCATTCCACTCAGTTCTTCCTCATTGATTAGTAAATCCAATCAATGGCAATGACAATTTGAGAACTCAATCCTCCATCAAATCTGAAATCTCGCGCATTGCGTTCTGTGAAGTTCACCCTTCCCTTTCATCCCGACACGTCTCGGTTCTTGTAGGGTAAGTGCATCATTTATTTTAATCCTGCAGAAATGGGTGGATGAGTCTAAATAACACCGCTAGCCCCTTCCTACAAAATGCTGCAATTCACTTTCAAGTGGTAGCACTTTTCGGATTAAGAAGTATACACTTAGATTCTTTGACTAGTTGTCCTTTCTTTGTGTATTATATTAATAAGAATTTAAATCAAGATGAAACCACAGTTGCCTTCTAATATAAGCCCTAAGAGTCTTTCCAAAATTCCACCAAGATGATTAACTACTTTGAAGGAAATAAAACTATCTTTTTGTGACTATAGGCTCTGGTTTTCTCTTTAATCACTTGAATTAGAGTGACTATGGATAAAAATCAGTCCTGAAAAATATTCATAGGGATGTTTAAAAATAGATATCAACAAATTATGTGTGTAATGTTTACTCGTTTATATTAATGTATGGTATGAAGGAAGTACACTTTTCTGAGGATATAGGCAAACATAAAACTTTATAATACAATCTTTACATATGAATTGTGAACTGATTTCACATAAAGATTAATCTGTAACTACTCAGGTTAGAGAACAGGTTCAGAACAAGGCATTGAAACAAATTCTCAAGTTCTCCTAAATTACAACTATTTAGAAATAATCTAACACCTCAGAGAATTTCTTTTCCTATCTAAACTTTTAATCTTCATTATTTAAAGATAAGATACTCCAAGAATTACAAGCTGGTCAATAACTACAAAAATAAATTAAAATGATATGAAGAAGGGAGCAGAGTTCAACAAACGGGGTTTCACACTGGCCACACGTACCACAGAAATAACAGACTTATCGCAAGATCAGATTTAGGGGGACAGATCAGCTTTAATCAGGGTGAATTGAGGGTTATGTAGTTTTAAGGATGGGGCTAGGAATGTCCAGGTTGAGCAAAGATCTTTGGCTAAAGGCTAAGGTACTGAGATGTCTCATTAGCATGGAGAGCATTCCAGGAATCTGAATGCTTACAGAATGGGTTCTTCTCAGAAGAATGGGGTCTGAACCTGTAATGTAAAGGGTGTGGGGGATATGAGCTCCTGACACAAGGTCAGAGGAGAAGCCTTGCTGGTAAAAGACACGTCTGTCATTTTGCACCATGCTCTGGGCTTCAACCTTAATTATCAGGGTTTCTCCCTGTGCTTTCAATTTGTTTTGTTGTTTTTGTTTTTGCATTGCTATTGTGAGTGATACAGATGTGTTTGTGTATGGGTATGAGCATCTGTATATGGGTGTGTCTATCCAAGCAAAAACATTAATTGTCCTTTAAGTTTCAATCAATATTTTCCTTCCTGTAGCTCTGAGTTTCAATTCTGTGCAGATAACTGAGGCCTAGGTCCAAGCACAGTGCAGATTAACAGGACTCTAGGTTATTACATGAAACAGAGTTACGTATTGACCTATTAAATTACCCGAACTTTCCTATGAGATCACAAAGGACTCCGCAATGCTTTCATATTTCCTGGGAGACTGCACTTCTGCTTCCAAGTGTTGCCTAGAAACAGAAGCAGCTTGTAACCAGCCTCATGTTGTCCAAATGACTCCACGTGTGCAAGCGAAAGAGACAGGAGGAAGAATCCAGGACAAAAAAAAAAATGTCACTCTGAATGATTTTACTTATGAAGTTAATATGTTAATTTTTAGTGGGGCCAGATTTAGTAAGCATTGATAATTCTAAAATCCATGGGGCTTACTAACAGGAGACAGAGTGATAAGTATACAAGTTAAGAATTATAATGACAACTATTGGAGAATGAATTAAAACATGAACGATAATATTGAAGACTTGGAGATGCAAGAGATAGATAGATAGATAGATAGATAGATAGATACATACATACATACATACATACATACATACTATAGATATATATATATATAGATAGATAGATAGATAGATAGAGTATATATTTATACATATATACATTTTTTTGATCTTAATTGGGAGTACATGAGCATTGTTGGCATTCCTGCTCAGATGGAAAGGTATCCTGGGATTGGGGGCTCCAGAACATAGTTCTGAGTTGGGACAATTTCCCAGTGTCAGGAAATTCTGAAATACAGGACCCCAGGAACCACACAAGTCTGACAGGAAGCCTCCTCTGCATAGGCCTCGTAGCCTGAGGGGGGATAATCCCGTCAGATGGAGTGCTACAGTGAATCCCTGTTCATCATAGGCCCAGTCTTGTTCTAAAGTCAATGCAGAAACTACAGCCAGTGGACTTTCAAACTGAATTTCAAACCTGACCAGACTGTCTCCTCCATAACCTGAGGACAAACTCATATTACTTCCATGTAACCTGGTCTGTCCTCATTGTGACTGATTTTATAAATTCCCCATAGAATCTGTTAAGGTCCATCCTTTTCTTTTCTTTTCTTCTTTCTTTTTCTTTTCTTTTCTTTTTCTGAACTGAACTCTGGCTAGTCTGATTTCACCTCTGGGGTTGGTTTCTTTCCTCTGGGATACCTTAGCTCATGTTGGAAAGCAGAACTAGCATTGGTTCCTGGGAAGCCCCCAGAGCACCCTGGAGCCCTTCGGAAATGATATTGAGAGTCGGCGCTATAGATTGGAATCCTCCGATAGAAAGTGCCTTGGAGGCAAGAACTAAGTCTCCACTCCTTTCCGGCCTTGCAGGCAACCCACTGCTGTCAAACCTTCATTGAGAACAAAGTTGGGGGTGGACGGTAGCCTTCTCTGGGGACAGAACTAGTATCGACTGGAAAGGGGCACAGGGAAAGCTTCTGGCTGCTGAGAAATCTATATGTTGATCTGAATGAAAGTTACACGAGTGCATACGTGTGTAAAAGTGCATTAGTTGAGCTCTTAAATGTGTTGTACTTTAGTGGCTCCAGTGAAATAATGTTTGAGCTAAATGGATTCAAATGAAAACTTAGAACAAAGGAGGTAGACCTCTGTGCTATTAGAGATTAGCATCATGGTTCCAAGTATGGTGAGCTTGCCCTTGAAAAAAGATAACAGCAAACACGGAGATTGAGTAATTATTTTTATTTCATGTAAGTCTTGCAAAACTTCATCAAGTTTTATGATGGGTTATTGAAATTCATGTGGACGTTACATCCGAAACCATTGATATACATGTGTACTCCTTGTGTTTCTGTTTCTGGTAAGAGAAACACATTTTCTGGAACCATGTCCCTAGTCTCACATCAGACTCAGCTTAAGTCTATCCACTGTATGATCTATCTGTATGGATGTTTGCAAATAAATCAATATCAAATACACATGGAATGTAACAATACATGTATTAGCACGTTACAGAATTGTAATGCAAATGACTACAACATAACAGTTATAGATTTTATTCTTACACAAATCTTTTAAGAAGAAGTAGCTAGAGTTGTTTTTAGTGCAAAGTCCTTTTCTTTTCCACTTTCACGGGTCTTCATAGAACCCCAGTCTTTATACATCCTTCTTGGCCCAATCAACAACAACCTCCTAAAGAAGGATTTAAAAAGAAAAGAAATTTAGAGCCCCCTACAGAAGGTGCTCATGAAACATTTCTGAATCTTTAAAGAGGCAGCTTCATAAGCATCTCTCAGTTTCACCTGAATGATCTATGAACAGTTTAGCTTTGCTTTGCTGCCCTCACTCCAATAATGAGAATTCTGAATGTAGGTAGGTTTTGCATCCGGGAGGAGAAAGCCCTGTCTGCCTGGTGCTTGGTCCTGCTTCAGTTCACTCATTGCAATCTACTATGGGATGCAGAGCAAACCTATGTTTGAGACCACAAAGCAGGAACAAAGGATCTCAGTCACCCAGCTCTATGCCACATCACTTTAGTAAACGACCTAAACTGCATTTGAATGGAATAGTATTTATCCAATCTCATAATTGTATTAATGACAGCCAAGTGTCGATAAATACTTTCATATAAAGCGTGAGTGTTTTCCCCTCCTTAAACTCTCTTTTCTAGGTATGAAGAGATTTATTTCCCAAAGACTTGCTTTAACACCTTAGAAGGTATTACATTTGGAGAGGGATTTAAGGGCAAACTTCCTCCGCCAGCAGGTAAGGTCTAGAAACACATCACTCAAGAGTGTCAATTTGTGACAGTTCAAATTGCCAAAGGTATTTGGTAAACTTTAATCTCTGTCAGAACTGTAAAGGTTACTGAGCAACTTCAAAACAAATCAGTTATAACAGTATTAAAAAAGAGAGAGAGAGAGCGTGAGGAGGGGGATTCGTGGGCAGGTGTGTCTGAACTTGACCCTGGAACCCTCGGATATATCAATATTAAGTTCAGCTAGTCACACGGGTAACAGCAGCAGTAACAACACCCAAATATACAGGCCGAACATTGATTTGCCCTCTGTAATAGATTTTACGATTTCTAGCTTTCTGATATGTACTTTGATGATCCTAGAAATTTAGGGGACTCCATTAATGGAACAGAGAAATTGGGATACCTTCCTGGGGTTCTCTCACATTATAAAGTCATTTAGGATGAATTCACAATAATACAGAAGCATACATTTAAATGTTAAGTCCTCATGGGAGTCAGCCTCATGGTGTAAGGGAGACTTTAGGGAAAGAGTAAGGGAGCCCAAGGCCCCAGCTCCACTAAAAGCTTCCTTAGGTTTTGCTTTTTCTATTTTTGTTTTGTTTTCCAAACAAGCAAACAAACAAACAAAAAAGTAACAACAAAGGAGAGAAATAGCACACCTTTATAAGGTGCATAGACCCTGACAAAACCCACAGTGGTTGTTAGGGGAAGGTATAGGTAATAATTAATTCAGGGAAGAAAGAGTGCTTTATCTCATTAAAATGATTATTTTATTATTCCTCCTGTTGGCTTAGGGTGGACTCACCTTATGGAGCAGTGGGCCCTTGGCCAGATGACTGACCTGCCCAAGTGAATAAATTCTTCAGAGAGGGAACAATGGCATTTCTTCAGCTAGAGGAAGATTCCACCCTTTGCTGACACTGCCATCCCAAGTACAATGTGATACCTTTCACAAGATGGCTGCTTGCATGCTGGCCATGATAGCCCCGGCCTCAGAAAAAACAAAAAACAAAAAAAACAAAAAAAAAACAAAAAAAAAAAAAAAAAAAAAACAGGATGAGAATGTAAATCCTACTGCTGCTTGAAAACTGCAAAATGGCAGTTAGTGCCTATTGATCTGACCTGATTACTCAGCATGACAGGAAGACACTAGCATTGGAGCTTAGCAATGAGATAAGTCAGCTAAAACTGGAGCCCCCTCTTAACAGACAGGAAGTATTTGTATTTGGAGCAGAAAGACTGTGTTTTCACCTTAGAAAACAATGAAACCACCGTCTAGCTACTTAGAAAACAAAACTACTAGGCGGGTCAATTAAATAATTGAAATAAAAACACCACAGCATAGCTGCCATTAAATTTTCACGTTTTACCTGAATATTTTACTGACATCCTTAAATATAAATGAAGGAGTATTTGTATATCGAGAGCAGCATCCAGACACTTAACACTTTCTTTATAAAAATGTATTAAAATGATGACAATTATATTTTAAGGGCGGGGAGGGAGGGAAGAGGGCTGATTAAATGTTTTAAGAGAAAAGCTAACTATAATACTAATAATTTCATCCCACTCCTGAACCAGAGCTAACTCTCTCCACTGGGAGTCCTGATGTCAGATTTGAGAACCACTGATTTGAACATTCTATTTCTGAAGCTGATTTCTTTTTAGTAATTACTAACAGTTTATGAAAAGATCTGCAATTTTATTTTTCCAAGTGTTCGAGTAATCTGAACTCATCAAAATGCTAAAATCTTTTATATCACAGTAGTCTGAGTCCTACTCATGTAAATGTCCTGCCTGTTCCCTAACAGCTGGAAACTCTCAGAGCCCCTCAGCAGCCCCAGCCCTACTCCAAGCCTTGGCTCTCATTTAGCCACTGAGAGGGAACCATGGCTCTTTGTCTGACTGAAAACTTCTCTGACAAGGCAGCCCCCGGGGTTTAGACCTTCTCCTGTGCTTAGCCAGATGCCAGGTTTTCTCAGTTGAGTCCCCTGGGGAAGATGTTCACAGCATCCTAAAGACTAGACTATATGGGACTTTACCAAAACAGAAGACCATTGCTTATCCAGTAATTTCTTGGAAAAGTTTTGGACATCCATTCACTCACTTGTCAAACATCTCCTGAATATGAAACTGAAGGAGACATCCTAATAGGCACCACTCAAACAATCAGCAAAGGGCACCCACCTGCCCTCCAGAAAAAGAGATTGCTTCTTTTTTTGTTTGTTTGTTTGTTTTCAGGTTTATTGAAAATATGGCATAACGGATTAAACAGCTCCACGTGGTGTTTTGAAATTCATCCCAACCGTAGGCTGAGCGACCTGGAGGTTGGAGAGACAGCCGAAGTCCAGAAGCGTCAGCATTTCCTTGGTGTCAGGATCTACCTCAATGATCTCCTGATCTAGGGCTGAGGCCTCAGGAACATAATTATCTCTCCTCTCCCTCTCTTCTTCCTGCAACTTGATGGAGATGCTTCTCACAGGACCTCTCTGATTCTGCTTCATCAGATGCGTGACATAGCCGGCTATCTTGTTCCGAAGGTTTTTGCTGGGGATGATTTCGATCTCCTCGCACACGCGCTTGTTGGTGTGGAAGTCATTACCCAGGCGCGTGTAGTACTTCTCGATGATGACCCGGGCCGCCTTCCTCACGGTCTTGGTGCGAACGCGGCCCATGTTGATGGGTCTCGGTAAAAGAGACAAGAGATTGCTTCTTAAAGTGGACTCTACGCAGAGTAAGAATTGGCCTCCCAGGAATTGTTCTTAAGGTTGAACTCTCCAATCTCATGTAATTCATTCCACTCTGACTTCATAGGTCTACTTTCCAATTTACAGATCATTTAAATAAAATAGCATTCTGGTGAGCGTCCCCACTTTCCACAGTGCTGGACACCTGGCTTCTCACTTTCATTCAGTATCAGGGACAAGTTGTTTTCTTCTCCAAGCTTAAATTCCAAGTGACAATGAAAACAAATCCCGGTCCCTTTAATTTCAATGTATTTGCTGTGTTTCGGGGTAAGTTCCACACAACCTTCTTAAAACATGGTATGCATCAATGCTGGCTAAGAAAAAAAGTCTTCATATGTCACACACTCACCTAGTTTTGCATAGTTAACATGGAGTAAGAAGTCACAAATTCTCGGCACAAAGCTAAACAAAAAGAACCCACTTTAAAAAGACACTGGGACCAAACGGAAGGAGTGTCTCAGAGCGCGATTGCATAGTGATGTGTTCTAGAACTTATTCACTATTTTTGCCATTTAAGCCCCCATCTTAAGGACAAGGCCATCTAGTATTAGGAGGTGGAAGATAGCTGTGTACACCAGTCTTCTTCCCGTCAAAACCGATACCCACAACTTTTAATATTCTGAATTGTATTTATTTTACGGGAAAATCATGAAATGAATGGTTAATCTCTAGTTCTTGTGATGCTGTTCAGCCAATGAATACGAATGATAGACTACGGACTTGGAGTACAAGTAGAGTAAGTAATTGTCTTTTTGGCCATAAGTAAGCCCACGAAGCTTTGGAATGAGTGATTAAAATTAGATTTTCACATAGATTCCGGCTTTCTATAATACCTATAATCCTGGCCCTTGGAAATAGCCTCCATCTTGGGAGTGCCTGAAATACTTTGTAGAGCGGTTTAGTAAGAATAAGAAGGTCTGAGTTTAGGTTATTTCAAGTTATCCAGTATTGACCTGTCATTCAGTAACATTTTGTTACAAACCGCAACAGATGTTTTCTACAGAGTACTGGAGATTCCAAAGTGAATTGAGTGTTTTAAGGTCAAGCAGTGCAGGGTCTAAGGAAGCATCGGCCATATGTAAACGCTTACTCCACAATGACACAGTGCTCTGTGTGGTGAAGTTTTCTCTTTACAGCATTTCACATCCTGTTCTTGAACATGCTTTTCCTCGAATGCTTCTCGGGATACTGAATAAACAGCCGATAAATCAGAAGCAAGAATAGATGCAAGATCCGTAATAAAATCACTTAAGAAACTCTTAAGACGGCACTAATCATACAGAATGTTTAACTTTGGATTTTATGAATTAATTTCCTTTACTTTTGGAACAATACCGCCAAATAAATTTAGTATTTCTTCTGGAAGTTTTAGGGATCGTGAAAAGAGACTCGTAATACACCGGAATGTGTTACCTAATATGACGTTACATAAACAAGTATTTGTGTAATATCCCATCAATGGTTAAAGATAGAAAGACGGACATGATCTCGAAAAGACATGCCTCAAATACTAAAAGATGCGTGGACCTATAGAACATAGGAGATTCAGCTAACTTTATTAAAATCAGTGTTTTTAAGTATTTCCAGCTGAATGCACACATTAGAAGAAGATTCTAACAAGGCAAAGAAAGCAGGGAGCAGGTAGGGGCGAGGAGCACGGAAACGTGGACGTGGAGGGGCAGCAGGAGACCCTTCGGTGTCTGATGTCAGAAGTCTTCAGCCAGAAGTCAAGATTAATGTTACTGCAAGGATTACAGATTATTATTTAAGTAGGTGGGATAATGTGTGCCTATAAGCTCAGCATTCAGGAAGTAGAGGCAGTAAGATCTGGAGTTTGAGAGCAGCCTTGGCTAGAGTAAATCAAAGGACAGGCTGCAGGATAGTGTTTCAGTAATTAGAAGGAAAAAGGAAAGCAGTATTATTTCTAGTTTTCATGAATGTGTTCTGGAGTTTTGTTATCAAAAATGTCTAATCAATCAGTTAATGGAATAATTAAAACATCCATTGAAAACTTACATTACATCATGGAAATGACTCTTGAATTTTAAGATATAGCTTGTCCTCATGCATAATGGGGGAAAAAGAAATCAGTCTATAAACTATAGATGTCCGGCCTTTATTTACAAGCAAAATAATGCATTTTCTAAAACCAGACCTCAGTTTTTAAATGAGTGCACAGTTAAATAGCCGAGTTAACTACCTTCTTCCCAATGATGCATTAAATCATTGATTGTGAAATAGTTTATCATGTGATAAGCAGATAAGTGAAGACAATTACTGGGACATTTTAATTAAACGTGTTCTCTTGTTCTCCATCATAGACAGAAAATTTTCATCCATTTTATAAATCCCTGTCTTATTTATACCATTCTACTTTTTGTAGAATAGAGGCATCTTGTATACACTTTCTACTTCCCCTTCTGTCAGCTCTGTGAGTTTATTATCGGCATCTTAGTTATCTGCATAGTTCCACCAACCAAAGTGAAATTATTTTAAAAACTAATATTATAAAAATACAACAAGCACAATTATTTCCACAGTTTTTATACTTGTGTGGACTTAACGTTTCTTTCTTTGCTAAGAAATATTTTTCACTGTATAAAAGAAGATCTGTGGAAATCTGACACCCAAAACGCATTCCACTAATGGAACCCCAGGCATGACTCTTGGTCCACCTATCTTAAGAGAAACTAATATAACACGAATGAAGAAAATAGTTCATTTATAATATTGGTCAAGACGAGAAGAATAGAAATCCTGTCTTTAGCGTGACAATCATAATTCACAAAGAGCTCCAAGCACACGTCTGTGGACTTCACTGAAGGTTCCGTGGTAGGACCGGCGCTGAACATCCAGGGTACGCTGTTTTCCCTTTGAATACAACATTTCTTTTGAAGAAGTGTCGTTGAAAAGAGAATTTTAAAAAGAAAAATCCCAAATCGGACAGCCTGACACTAACAGCGTTAGTGACCACCCCCTTCTCTTCGCTTTCAAATCCTCCTTTCCTTACAGTATGTCTGGCTCTACTGTTGCGGTTGTCTGTTTACGCTCCACGGAATGGGTCTCACCTTCCGGAATATTCAGCCGGACACTTAGAAGTCCTGTAACAGACTTTCCACTTAGATTCGTTAAGTCCCAGTGTTCTCTTAATAATCGCATAGCTAATCCTTCAAAATGATGTTGTATGCAATCTGATTTCATACGGTCTTTTTCTTCTCCTGCCTAGAGTAGAAAGCTTTCAAGTTGATTAGTCGAGTGCTGAATGCCTCATATTGACAGAGCCCCGCTGTTCAGCAATCTATATTTGCAGGCTGCCAAAATGAAAGCCTGGGCTGGGTCTTCTTTGTTGTTCACAGTATTTTAAATTACAAATGATGTTGATTTTAATCATCTTTGGACTATGCGCTCAGAAGCTCGGTGCTACAGAAGTCAGCACTCTGATTGCATACACAATACGTTTTATTGGCCTTAGCCTCTCGCAGCACCTTTCACCTCTAAAACACTTCGTAAACAGTAGGCAAGTCAATCCTTGCTAAGCACAGGGGAAAAGGAAACAAATCCGGGTGTGCTGAGAGGTGCACGGAAAGCAAGTTTTAAGGAGGACTTTCCTGTAGATTGCATCTCAGAACCAGGCATTTGCTTGGTTATTTATTTTCAAACCGAAAGAGTACAGTTCAGGAAATGATATTTTCTTGGAAAATAGCACAATTCAGCCATACAAAAGAAGCACCGTGAACGGTCTAAAGGGTTGCTTAACGGTATATATAGCATTTGCCGTTAAATGTAGATTTTTTTTTTAAAAAAAATCTAAGATACCAAAAGAGAAAAGAATTTGCAATTATTGCAATCTACAGAGTTAGAGTTTGAAAACGAAAAGAGGTATACCAAAGGGGGAACTTCAGTAAGGGTGAGGAGAAGGACCTTCTGTATTTGGTGCATATTTGCTGTGGCCATAATTTAGAATCTGACAGCTGTGCTATATTTTATACCAAGAAACCTTATTTTCAACAAATAAATAACCAAATGCAATAGTACCCTACTTAAAGGTTACATGTAGCGGAGGGTGTGTGTGTGTGTGTGTGTGTGTGTGTGTGTGTGTGTGTGTGCCCGCACACATGCGCAAATAATGACTCATGAATCAGGCAATATTCTGGAGACGTTTAAAGAGGACTCCCGGCGATGTGGCTGGCAGTATTTACAAATAAAGAGAAGAGATGGCATACAGAGGTAGTTTAATTGGTTGCGGCTGGACACTTACCTACTTTGGATGTGGCATATTGAGGCATTGCCTTTTATGGACGTGACCTAATCAGCTAGGAGCCTATGGCTGGGTAAATCTCAACTGCTGAGACTGGCTGAGACTTAGCCGTGTGTTATATTACTATATTCTACTTCAGCATACAGCTTGCTAACATGCTCTGACGCAGGGACAACTTTAAATCAAATTTATTTTCCCGATAGTCACAATTAGTGGCTGCATGTCCAGAAGTTTACACGCTCATTAGGCTTTAAATTTACTGATTTACTGAGAATCAAGTTCCTAAAGACCTTTAAGGAATTTCATCCAGAGGAGAGAATTTAAGGACGGAAATGAGATTAAAAGAAAACACTGAGTATTACAATGTGAAAGTGCTGGCCGAATAGAAATCACCTCCAATCTCATGAGCCCCTCTTTTTCCTGAAGATTCATGGTAAGATTTACTTCCGTTAAACTGATGGGAAACTTAAGCGCATCCGTCAGAGATCACGGACGTGTTCAGCAGAAACTATGGAAACAAGAAGCATGTTTCCGAACCATGTGAGGGTGTAGTAGAATTTTGGTGATGAAGTTTACGTCTTACTAACGTCCCTAATGTTGCCCTCAGCAATTTCATCACGCTCAGGTCTCATTTTCAACGTGATTTGATTTGAAAGTAGGGATCTTGGACCCTTTCTGTGTTCAGAGGAATGACACTACAGTTAGAGAAAACAAAAATAGATTTAGAATTTTAATACCTCAGTTCAAAAACACAGTGTTAGCATTCTGTAAACCTATATGCTTCTAGGGTCTCGGGATATGAGCTGTAACTTCATTTTTTTTTATTTCGAACTAATTGTGTGTGCCCATCTGAACTTTAAACATCTATTTTAATCTTTACCTACAGAAATTCATTTTCCCCTTCAGCTCTCAACGCCTTACCATCAACCCAAGAAAGAAACTAAACAGATCTGTTAAATTTGGAAATAAGATGGGAAAAAGCAACCAGTTTGGATGTGGCTGCTGCATCAAGAAGAACTTTCGCCTGAAAGAAAACAAGTCCAAGCGTCCTTCCCTTGAAGTCAAATATTTGACTATTCTACAGTGTAAGGCTTTGAAGCTGGTCGCCTTGTTAAGTGGGAAATGTTCTTGGGAAGAGCAAAGCTTTAAACTCCAGGAACACTAGAGCTGCTAAATGGCATCGTTTACGTCACAAACCCTACATCAAATCAGTCCAGTGATTATTTACAATGATTCATACAAAGATCATGAAGATGTATCCCTGTCCTCTCTCAATCTCTTTAAGGAACGTCCTGATTGGGTTAATAACGAGCAGAGTGACCTATAAGGCGGGGCAGAAACGGATAGGCGAAACTTTGTGGCAGAGAGAGGAACTCTGGGAAAGAGGATCTGCAGGAGACTCTGAAGCGAGACACTAAGTCGGATATACCAGGACTTAGTGAGAGGTAACTAGCTGGCCACGTGGCAGAACTTAGATTAGAATAAATGGGTTAATATAAGTTACGAGCTCTTTCGGAAGAAGCCTAGGCTAAGGCCTAAAGCTTTCCCATTAATAAAACGTCTCCATGCCATTACTTGGGCGGCTGGCAGGTCAAGAGAGCCCTGCGAGAGAACGCTAATGAAAGCCGCTCACTTTAAGCACGACCATATCTTCTAAAACCAGTCCTTGTAATGGCTGTTCCTACTTTACAACTTCCACGTATGGAAGATTGATGAAGGATTGGCCTTGACAGCATAAAAATGTGAAGCAGGAGGCAAATATTATGAAGCCAAAAAGGTAGCCTGTTTTAACAACTGACTGTCGGGATAATTTTCCTCATATCAAACCTAAAACTCTCCATCAGCTGCTAAGTACATTTAAGGGCCCTTCTAAGTTGTCCAGATTTTGGCTGATTTCTCCTTTCTTATGGTTAGGACTTTATATTTTCAGATTGCTTTTCAATCACATTTATTGGTCTTCCCTTACAACTATACCAGTATTTTAATACCTTTTCCATTCTTTTACAGTTAGTGATATTGGAGTACAGAAATATTAAGAAGCATGTTTAAGGGTACAGAGCAAATTAAAAAGTCAATGGAGAATGAACCATATAGCACCTGAGTTTCCAGGAAGCCACGTAGTAAACTAGGCCTGAGAGACTCTCATGCTACAACCAAGTAAGAGAAATAAGCCAAAACTAGAAAATAAAATTTTGAAGATGAAATAAAGTATGAAAAAAGCAGTTTCTTTCCTACAGACAGAAATCTCATAAAACATTTGCCAAGAGATTGGAGTCAGACAGTCCGATTAGCTCCTGTCTGCCTGCCTTAAAACTCTCTCTCCCACTTATATCAAGACTTCAACGCATTGGAACTCAAATCTTACATCTCATGGACAAGTACTGCTTTTGCTGCAAAATCTTGGGGGTCCAGAAACACAGAAGTTTCAGAGGTAATTAATAATTTATCCCTTCCATGGTTCCTTCTTATCTCTCTCTTCTAAATCGGAAATTAGGAGGAATATCAGAACGAGTGAAAAACCAAAGACTTGGAACTTCAGTTTTAATGGGTGAAGCAGTAAACACAAGGACCGAGTGTTCATAAAATTACTAGACAAAAAAATTACATAATTTACAACCGAAGTCCACAGTAATGGAGTTGGCAACTTGATAAGGTGGTTAAGCACAGACACCTCGGGAACTCCTACCTAAGGCGTTTCGACACTTAGTAAATGCAATTTGAGACTTTCAATTTTCTGAGAATCCCTTAAGCAAGCTTCATTTTTGAATTTGGTTCAGATCCGAGATAGGGAAATACCATAACAAACTCCCATCGAAGGGCAATAATCTAATTGGACAGAGGTGTCAAAAGAGTTTTTCACAGAGAAATGTTATTTTAATTTATGCTTTTGAAAGATGCTGAGAGGTAGTTAGACGGGAGAGATCAGAGAGGAACCTCTCCAAGAATTAGAAACCAAAGCACAGAGAAACTGCGAAGTGGGTTAAGGGTGAAAGAAAAAGCCTAAAATTCCAGAGGAGACAAAGGTATTAGATAAATATGCAGGGTATAAGCCAGGAACAGTCTGTCCATCCCTGGCCTTCAGGCAATGATGATAATTTTTTCTCACTTTCTCCTATGGCCACAAGAAACCGTGTTCTACCAGTAAGGTAATGTGACTCGGTTTCTACATTGAAAACAATGACAGTGTGTGTGTGTGTGTGTGTGTGTGTGTGTGTGTGTGTGTGTGTGTGTGTGTGTGTGTGTGTGTGTTGTGTGTGTATGTGTTTCTGTCTGGTCAACTGTGTTTCCAGGCATTAAACCATATCTACCAAGCATAACATATCTCTCTCTTTTTTTTTTTCTTTTTAAATTTTTTTTTTTTCTGGAGCTGAGGACCAAACCCAGGGCCTTGTTCTTGCTAGGCAAGTGCTCTACCATTGAGCTAAATCCTCAACCCCAAAGCATAACATTTTCTTATTGGATATTTTTTATTACATTTCAAATGTTATTCCCTCTCCCGATTTCCCATCCATAAGCCCCCTATTCCATCCCCATCCCCTTCTTCTCCCCAACCACCCCCCTTTCCTGTCTCTCCAACATTCCTCTACACTGGGGTTCCAGGCTTGGCAGGACCAAGGGCTTCTCCTTTCATTGGTGCCCAACAAGGCCATCCTCTGCTACATATGAGGCTGGAGCCATGGGTCAGTCCACGTGTACTCTTTGGATGGTGGTTTAGTCCCTGGGAGCTCTGATTGATTGGCATTGTTGTTCTTATGGGGTTGCAAACCCCTTCAGCTCCTTCAACCCTTTCTCTAACTCCTCCAATGGGGGTCCCGTTCTCAGTTCAATGGTTTGCTGCTAGCATTCGCCTCTGTATTTGTCATTCTGGCTGTGTCTCTCAAGAGAGATCTATATCCGGTCCCTGTCAGCCTGCACTTCTTTGCTTCATCCATCTTATCTAGTTTTGGTGGCTGTATATATATATATATGGGCTGTATATGGAGACAAAGTTTGGAGCACAGCACTTCTTTCACAAGGAAGATGTAGCAATTAAGAGCGGCAAATAATTGAATGACGACAAGAAGTTCCTTGAGTTCCCATAAGTTCTGCAAATTTAGCCTCCAACTGAAATGAGCCAAATGGTACTCCAGAAACTCAAAATTGTGCTGTCGTCAGCGAAGCTGAATGAAAAGAAATTAGGCACGGAAGTACTAGGCAGTCCACTTAAAGTGGCATCGTTTATAGAAACCTCATTAGGGGTAACTAAAAGAAGGAAATTATTTGAATGTCCATTTTTAAAAAAACAGTTCAACAAAAAACATAATTCTAGCAAAAGTACAAAAATTTCTCAAACAGTTGGGTGACACTATACTATGGACGTAACATGAGAAGCTGGAGAAAAAAACACACCAAGGACCAAATTCTGGAATATGAAATGAAGAATAATGTTTAGCTGAAACTCAAAACTAAGCTACACAAACACAGTAAAATAGTAAGTCTATAAAATATCTTCATTATTTTATACCAGGTCTTTATAGGTACCACTTAGAATAACTTATAATATCCAAAAAAATTCTAAATACTTACCTACCAAGCAACTGATATTTTCTTTAGCTAAGTTCATCTGATACACTTTTATTTGCTTTTCAAAGTTTTATTTTATTCACCAACATTTTTAAATCAACAGAAAATTCATCAAAATCTTCATTCAATTTTTATTGCATTATGTTTTGACATCTACTAAATCTAAGTAAAATGTGTGTGCTTTGGGGAAAATGTTTTAAGACATAAAAGGGGAAATTCACATTTTCACACAGTAAAGTTTATCTGTTTGTGAATTTGAAATTTCTCTTCCACAGAAATACAAATTTCAGACAGGAGCAACCTTGCCTTAGAGTCACGTCAGGCTGGTACAATGTTCAGGAAATATTTCTGACGGCATCTAAATTTAGTCTGGGCTGCTTTAATTAGTATACTGATTTCTACATGAATCAAATCAGAAATGGCCATTAATCAGAAATGAGTGAACAATATTAATGTCCAGATAGATAGTCAGACAATCACAATAGTCTCACCGATTTCTAACTGCAGCAACTCTAATTAGACACTTAACATGATTAATTTCATTCGAATGTCAGCTTAAAGAAGCCATTTTCGTTTTAGTGTAAGTGAAGGGCATTTGCTAATGCCTATGGCTTCTCTCATGGACTCTAAGCAAAACACTATGACTGAAGACTGAGTTGCCATGCAAATAAAACATATCATTAATAACAATAATTAAGGGTTATTGTCTGATGAACTCAAAGAAGGAAATTCACAGACTGTGGCAAGGTAATTTTTAAAGGACAGTTTTCTCTCAGGATCATTGTCAGTGACTTCAGGGTAGTCTTGCTCACCTCCTGAGCGTCAGGGAAGGGACCTCGGAAACAGGAGAGGATCGTGGACCAGTGCCTCAGGGTTAAAGAGCTTTACAAGTTTGAGATAAGGGGTTGGTAAGCAGACAACGAGGTGTCAAGCATCTTTCAATTCTGAGCACCGTCTCTGGGCTGAGGTGCTCATTTGGGTGAAGTGATAAGCCAAAACTTACTCTGAAATCTGCCTTTAGCTAAGGCAAAATAAAATAAAATAAAATAAGACCCAGGAAATTCCGAGCTTCCAGACAAGGGCAGCCACAACAGCTGTCTTTGGGATCCCTCTGCCTAACCAATCTGACCAGGATCTGTTCCCTGTTCTCTCGAATTCTTTCTGAATCACGAGTCAAGACCAGCTTTCAAAAAAATGCCTTTATTCACAGGATCATTTTCTCCTAATGCCCATTAAATTCTGGAGGACTGGGGCTCTGTGTGTCCTGTCTCCTGTGCCCCTCTTCCTCACATTTTATGCTGCTCTGGTACCCAGAAATAGGACGTGTTTGCTGTTACTGAAAGTACCCTGAAAATGATAGGGGGATGGGCTCTAGGAATAACACCAACCCAAAGGGACGTCTAGTTCACTCTCCTGAGGCTTAACCTCAGAGATACGTTGAGATTTTCTTTCTCATTTTCCAACCCGGTCTAAACACACAGATTGACTTCATCTTCCTTTGCCATTTGGTTTAAAAAAAAATTCTCTCTCTCTTCCTCTCTCTCTCTCTCTCTCTCTCTCTCTCTCTCCCTCTCTCTCTCTCCCCCCTCTCCCTCTCCCTCTCCCTCTCCCTCTCCCTCTTTCTCTCTCTCTCTTTTTTTTTCTTGACACGATAAAAAAAAAAAATTAGTGTCACGGAAAAAAATCATTCCTCTAATAGGTGATCTTAATCTTTCAAGTTTTTACTTAAAAAAGAAAAATCACGTATCACACTCGGTGCAGTGACAAAGATACACAGTCAGTCCTTACAGGATTATTTATAACTTTCCACAGGGTCCACAGGGTCTTATCAGGGCTGGGAACGGAGCGTTTAAACAGATCGCAGTTCTCCTCTGCTGCACTGCTCACGGCTGAAGCTGGATACGTGTTAATAAACTATTCGTGGAAGGCACATTGTTGCTTAAGTTCAAGAAGGGCTATGGTCTACCATGGTGGGTGGCATAACACCACAACCGTGAGGTAGCCGTTCACACTGCTCCTCCTCCGGTCAGAAAGCAGGAAGGAAACAGAAAATGAGGTCTGAGTGTAAAACTTAAGGTCGCCTACTGTGAAACACTTCTGTGAGCCCAGCTCTATTTACAAACGTTCCACCATCTTACCAAGCATCGCCACTAGCTGGGTACCAAGTGCTCAGACAAATAAACCTATGAGAGGTATTTCAGGTTCAGACCACAGCCCAGAACTGCTGTAGGCACAAGGAAACGGCACGTTTGGCAAATTACACAGGTTTCTTAGAAAGTTCTGCTCTTTGTTTACCAATATTACATAGCCAAAGATCTATGAATTCATTCTGTTATTGGAGAACGACATCGTGAGAGCACGGAGTTTGGCTTTCTCTCTTTATCCCTAACTTAACCTCATTGGGCTCCGATGTTGTTTGTGCTATTAGATAAAGGAAGAGGACTTTTAGAACAGTGAGAAGCTACCTGACACACCTGTGCTTGATCAACTCTACTTCTTAAACCAACCAAGGACAATAGCCCTTCCTTTATAAGTCCACTTTACATATGAAACAATAATTTTCTGATTCTTCTTTCTAGATGTATAGGCTATAAAGTGGAGCTGAAATTGTTGGTTACCAACTTGAATTAACTATCGAAATAGACATAATCTAGAATTGACGTACTTTAAACCTAATTTCTATCTTCAACTCCCTTTCTGAAACAAGGACATTGAAGGCTTAGCTCTCTAAACAAATTTTCGCTTGAAGAAGGAAAGACAGAGAGATAGAAATTCAAAAAGTCCATTTCATTACAGAATCAATTTCTTCATTCTACATTTGCTATCTCTCTCAGGAAATTTCATACTGTAATCGAATTTACTCTTTTATCTTCTTTATGTTTTCTAGAACATAAAGGGGTCAATAGTCCGGCTATAGGAAAATAGCAGGCAGGAAAGGGTTGGAAAGTTTTGGAGTCCATTAGGTAATCTGATTTTCTTTTAACTATCAACGGGCAAAGTGTGTCACGTGGCCATAGTAAGTGAAATTCCTATTAAAATAAAAATGTGATGGCTAATGTAAGAATTCTTAGCACTAAATCTGATATATTAATATAATTGTCTAGGCATCTAAAAGGCAATGTCTAAGTAAGTTGAAAAAGAAACTCAAGTATTAGAAATCTCTGCTCTCTACCAAGGAGTGTAAGAAAAGCTACTTTTCTCAGATTTCATCCTGAAGAAAAAGCCATGCCATTTTCCTTTGTCTCCCGCTGATCTCCCGCCTTTGTCATAAATATGTGGCTCTAAACGTCCTCCATGCTGGCACTGACATCCTCTGCATTAAACCATCGATTGATATTCACAGTGGTCCCCTTCATTGCTTCGTGGATCTATAAGGCAACAGCGGAGAGACAGGGCTCGGATACCGTAACCAGCACGTGTTTTACACAGCTTCTGACTCTGGCAATTGACTTGCCTTTTGCTACCCTAGACCTTTCTTAACTGCAGATGAAATGCAAAGCAGCAGAAGCAGGTGGATCATGGCTTGGATTCCAAGCTTGGCCCGTAACTTAATAAAAATAAAAGGGAGTACGTTTAGAAGTCTGGTGCGTACTCAGTTCCCCATACAACTTATTTACTCATCAGGTGATAACTTTGAAAAAGAAGAGAGAGATTGGACTCACTTTAGGAGGGTTCATCTCTGTCGCAAGATGTAGTAAAACCCATTGGCCAACCTCGGTTTTGCAATGGATGTAAACAGATGTGCCTTTGAATCACATGAAAATCATGGAATAGATATGATATATTTTCTATCTTCATGGGAGAGATTGAAAGGGATTATATACTATGTGGTTTAATACATAGTACAATTTTCATGCTACATAAGATTAAACCTCAATCATCTCAAGACTTTATTTTCTAGTTAATCATATTTTTTTAAAAGATCCATCATTTTTCTGGATTCTTTTGTCATTCCTCTTCTTTTAATGTATGACAGTATATTTCAAGTGCTCTATTTTATTTATTTGTTTAGGTTGATGTAATAATTTATTTTTTCAGATTTTTTTACCTCAGATTATTAGGTTATAATTTAATTATCATTTCCTTTGACATTTTTTCCACAAATCCTCCCAAGCACCATTCAACCCATCACCTTTTGCTGAAACTCTTTGCCTCAATTTCTATGATTATTGTCAATATGTGTCTGTCAGTATAGCCTTATACATAATAAATTCTTAGTATTACATATCTATATAATCCTAAATATATAAAAAACAACCTCTCAGCCAGTATAATGTTAGTTTTCTGTGTATTGCTTTAGCATTGTCTACAAAGACAGCAGCAAATACGCTAAGGTGTGAGGGAGAAAGCTTCAGAGGAAGTTTCAACTTTTCACAGAAATCTACTGGCAGCTAATGCATGTTGAGGCCTGGAGACACAGGGAAGAGTGTAGAAACTGGCTGTCCAGAATTGTTATTTTGTGAAAGATCGCATAAACACCTTTGTATCTGAAGCAAGAGTCTGGCCCCCAAAATATCATTGTTAAGAAAATTAATTGTGTAGATAAAATGTAAAACAGTAGAAGTAGATGGACCAAGACTTAGATTCCAAGCTGGTGTGTAAAGAACTAAAAATGAAAGACAGCAACTTTCAGAGCATTTTGTGTGCTTGGCTTCCTGAATAACTCACTTACTCAGCAATTACTAATCTGGAGAAAACTTTACAGGAAATCCCCTAAGTCAAATACAAGAATCGATAGTCCTAAGAGACTAAAATAATCTACAGGACTTATTTTTTTAAAAAAATATATCAATTATTCAGAGATGTCCTCTGTTCCTTATTATTTTAATGTTTGCAGTGCACTTCTTGGATCCGTTACTTTAGACTGATCCGTTCTCACTGTGTTTAAGATTTAGTTTCATGTTCCCCAAGGAAATTCTCCATTTCTGCCCAGACTAAGTGTTGCTAAGTCCCACCCTCTGTCTTAGGGTTGTTCCTCATTAGTTTCCTTTTGGATTTTTTACCTCATGTCACACACCCACATGAGTACAGTGATTTAAACAAACGTTCACACCAAAATAGACAAAATGGGCCTGCAATACAAACGCCAAAGATATATTTTTGAGAAATATAGCAATTACATAATGATCTTACTTTATTCAGAAAAACGATAGAAACAAAAATAATCTTTTATTATTTTTTCAGTCCTATTCATGCATATAACATATTACTATGAAACACATATACTTATGAGTATATAAGTAGGCTTGGTAGGCTTGGTTTTGATTTGTTTTTGACTCTGATGATTCATTATACCTAGCTTTTTGGCGACGTTAATTGACATTCTCTGTTTCTGGGGTTTCTATCAGGTTCACCGCAAGCTATTGGTGCAATGATTTTATTTTCAGTTTCAGACATGTTAAGCTTCCTTATAAGAACAGCTAGATTCTATCACAAGAGAAAAGTATTAAAGCCTAATTTAGCAGACTCAATAATTCACCTCGGTTTTAGCTCGGGTGTTTTATATTACTTCCCTACACCTCATGGCTAGGTAACAATTCAATTACCCAAATTCTTCATCCAGAAAGTGTCATTGACATCTGGTAATTCTTATTCTGATCCCCCCACTCCTAGCTTAACACAATCCAGTTGATGGTGACTGAGTTAAAAAAATCTTGATACAAGTCAGGCATTGTGCCAGTTACGAAATGGAAACTTTAATAAAGTACACAATAAAACAGAAAACAAGATTAAGAGCGATATTTCTCATTATGAGGGTATTTCTCCATTATGCACGCAAAACGAAACGAGCTCAGTGTACCCGAAGGAGAGAGATGAGACATACAGATCGCGAGGTGGAAGCACAAAGGGTGAGTGGAAAGAAGTTCCCTGAAGGCCCAGCATCAGCTGGCAGGAAAAGCAAATCTAAGGAGATCAGAAGGAAAAATCCTCAATTAGCAGCTCAAGTGGGCAAGGAGTGGCTATTGACGTAAGACCCTGATAACATACGCAACTTAAAGGAAGAGAACAGAAAAGTAAAGAAAGTTCACAGGGTCTGGAGATTATTAAGATTTTTGGGTTTTTTTGAGAATCATAACAAAGACAAAACCAGAAAAAGAAACAAACATCCTTTTATATCTTTCTCTGAACAAAAATCACATGGCAAAATCCGTGTGCATAGACAATAATAGATTTTCGTTTTTCTCTAAAATAAGCTATGTCTTCCGACCAGGATCATTGACCTGTATTGTTCTAATAGCCTTTCTATCTTACAGAATATTCTACAGGTATATATCTCTGTACATAATATGTTTGACGCTAAAATTTCAAACGAAGGAGAAGAAAACAGCCTGGAAGATACCCCCTCAAACTTAACAGGAAATTGAAAAAGTGTGACAAATAATGAATCCCAAATCATAAGAGTATTAGAGGTCACCAAGTATCTGATGAGTAAATTTAGATTAATATATACTTGGAGAAAGTATCTAAAAGAAATCCCCTCGCCATTATTGATATTGAATCAAGCAATGAGTTTCTACTGAGAGCCAATCTCCTTGGGGAATCTGCAAGTTAGATGACAGTTGAGATATAGAATTACATTTCTGAAAGGTGAAGAAAGTAGGTTATCAAAACATAAAATGTTATGAAGTTGGGAAGGGAGCAGGTGGGGGACAAAGAGAAAAGAAAAGAAAAATGGAGCATCAAAGATCGTATTACTTTGTTTACAAACTTGCACGAATAAAGAAAATTTAAATTAAAATTTTAAAATAATCATATTCTTATCTATTTCATCTTTTACATTTGCTCTCCATAACTAGCTCTTACAGGTGTCTTTAGAAAGCAATGGGACCCCCATGGACTTAACTCGTCCACTTTGGCATGTCTGTCCCTTTTTCTTCATGTTTTGGCAGTCATGTTATGGGACTTTTTGGGTGTAGCTTCTAACATTACAGGAGGACTCAATCAAACAGCAAACCCCATGATCCTCCCATCTCACGATCTCTGTATCCCTGCTTCTACAAGGCCCTCTGGTGTTTTGTAGATAAATCCATTGGTACTGGGCTGCGTTATTCCGCATTTTGATTAGTTGTAGTCTCCTGTAGATTAGTTGTAGTCTGTTGTAAAGAGACATTTCCTTTATGGAAGATGAAGACTATACTTACCTGTGGGTATAAGGACAAGCATTTAGAGTGTATTTAGGGATTATGCTGGTTTAACAAAGTGCTAGTTGATCCATCTTATCTAGTTTGGTGGCTGCATATGTATGGGTCACACAAACTAGATAAGATGGATGAAGCAAAGAAGTGCAGGCCAACAGGAACCGGATGTAGATCTCTCCTGAGAGACACAGCCAGAATACAGCAAATACATAGGCGAATGCCAGCAGCAAACCACTGAACTGAGAATGGGACCCCATTGAAGAAATCAGAGAAAGACTGAAGAGCTTGAAGGGGCTTGAGACCCCATATGAACAACAATGCCAAGCAACCAGAGCTTCCAGGACTAAGCCACTACCCAAAGACTATACATGGACTGATCCTGGACTCCAACTGCATAGGTAGCAATGAATAGCCTAGTAAGAGCACCAGTGGAAGGGGAAGCCCTTGGTCCTGCCAAGACTGAACCCCCAGTTAAAGTGATTGTTGGGGGGAGGGGGGGAAGGGGGGGAAGGAGGGGGAGGGAAACACCCACAGCAAAGGGGAGGGGGAGGGGTTAGGGGGATGTTGGCCCGGAAACTGGGAAAGGGAATAACAATCAAAATGTAAATAAGAAATACCCAAGTTAATAAAGATGAAAAAAAAGTACATTAGAACATAAAAAACAAAACAAAACAAAACAAAACAAAACAAAAACAAAGTGCTGGTTGTAGGTTCTTCTCCAAAATCTATGACTTCATGTACCCTAGGTAGTTGTTTAGGATTCCAGAGCTATGAGATCTCAACCCTATGCAACAGACAACGGGGTTCCAGAGAATGGGGCATTAGGCTTCTCCTGGAAGGAGCACCAATTGGATATACAAGGCCAATGGTCAACCCTGAAAACAAGCATACACAGACTAAGCAGGTTATATTTGGTAGTATCTATGTATATGCATTTATATGCATGCATGTAAGAAAAACTACTGAATAAAAGGAACATGAATTTGAAGAAGGGGACATATAGAAGGGTTCAAAGGAAGGAAAGGGGGATACTGTATTTATATTATAAAATCAATAAATAGATAAATATAGATGAACATATTGATAGATGATAGGTAAATAAATATATACATGCATCATCAGAGAAATTTAACAACTAAAATAAAAATGCTAATATTTTTCCAACCCGTGTTAAGAAGTTCTCATTGCCGTTGAGGAAACTCAGAGAAAGATACTCCACCCATTTCCTTTACATTTAGCTTTCAATTAGATTATGTTAAGTACTTTTACTTATCGATAAGAATAGAAATATAATAACATCCAAAACACAGAAATGGGAAATTCTGAGTAATAAAATTTAAGAGAGAATGAGCATTACTAGTAACCAAGAAACAGAAATTACAATGAAGTCATTGCCATGGTTGATTATATCCGGATTGGCAAACGTGGAGACAATGGCTACTTTCCTGTTTTGGGGAGAGGAATGAAATAAAAATGGATTATCTAATTCAAAAGAGCATGGGACTGAACCAGCAACTCTGGTTTTAGAACGTCCCCTGAGAGAAGAGCTCACTTTTATAATACCTATAAACACACCCATCAGCATAACAATAAAGGAGACCATCCAATGCAAGAGTAGCAAAAATATAGGTAAGAGTCTCAATGGTGGGGAAACCGTAAATACTATTATATATAAAAATACGAAATTATTTAAAAATTGAAATCTAATATGTGAAAATAATTTCAGTATTTTTGAGCACTGCTGAGGATCAAACCTGGGACCTGATGCATGATAGACAAGCACTTTATAAGAGACGCTATACCCTAAGATATACTTTAAGTAAAGATTCCTAGATACAAAAATAAACCGTACTGTCCCATTAACAAACAACACTGCTGAGAATCTGTGTGCTCTGGACTTCATTGTATGTTTGAATAATTCATTGAATATTTCTGAATTTAAAAACAGTAAAATGTGGTCCTCTCGTGAATCTCCTTTTCCCCAAGAATTCTGGAAATTGGCTATACATAATGGCTTTTTAGTAAAATTAAAACTTATGGAAGATTCTATCATGTAATTTATTAAGAAAAAAACATATTCAAAGCATTGTACTTTGATCTGACTCTGTATAAGCTCTTTCTTAAAATCCCCTGAAATCTGAAATGACTGTCTACATCTAAGTCCTTACATATCTGACATGATTTCTCTTTTCCATAATCATTTCTATCCCGACTGAACGTCTGAAGTTACTGTCTACTCAAAGAAACCCGTAAGTACCACCTGAAAACGAGGCCTGCATTTTTATGGGGCTCTAGCTATGTAGTTTCTCTGAGGTGATTGGAGAGATATGGAAATCTAGTCGTCATTTTGTTTCCTCACTAAAACGCTTTGAAAGCTTTCCCTGTGATCTACAGGCTCAGTTGTTTCAGAGATGCTCCAGTCGTCAAAACTGGCCTTGTGAGCTTGAAAGCCAGTCTTAGTTTTATTCATGAGAGACTGGAACACAGACACACCACCCTAAATGTGCCCCATCTTATTTAATCTGCAAAGCTGAGCAGGGTCAGAGTTGGTTAGTACTTGGATGGGGGAGAATGAAGATTAGCTTACATCTGTCAGAAGTATCCCATGTCAGTTCAGGGTGATTATAATAAACAGAAAACAGAGTCGTAGCTTATTTCTGAAAAAAAAATAGGTCTAGTGGAATCATTCAATTAAATGAGATTTTTAACTTAAATTTGCTTATTGAAAATTTGTGAAATAATTGTGCTATAAATGCAGACGAGATAAATGTTAGCTAGTTAGATAGATAATACAAACACACACACACACACACACACACACACACACACGTGAACAGCAATGTGCAAGTTTGAGAGTTTGTAGATTATTCTCCACAAAAATAAATCACTTATTTATTTACCTAATATTGTCCCAGGGTGTTTCATAGAAAAAAGTAATAAGTATCCCATTGCCTGAGATAATGTGCTGGAATTTTTGATGGAAGAATATAGACATTTACTTGATTTAGTGATGAATCATCAGGAAAAATAAAATAAGAGAGGGAAAGGAGACAGGGGAGACAGAAAACAGATCAGATTGAAGGTTACTGCAGCGGTGCAAATAAAGAAAATGGGCCGGTCAATGGTTCGAACCTCTGGAGGACAGAGGAAAGACTGAGTAAAGAGTAAAGAGTACACTGTCACTGTCGTCAGACACACCAGAAGAAGGCATGGATCCCCATTACAGATGGTTGTGAGCCACCATGTGGTTGCTGGGAATTGAACTCAGGATCTCTGGAAGAGCAGTCAGTGCTCTTAACCGCTGAGCCATCAGAGAAAGAACTGGAAGAGCTTGAAGGGGCTCAAGACCCCATATGAACAACAATGCCAAGCAACCAGAGCTCCCAGGGACTAAGCCACTACCTAAAGACTATACATGGACTGACCCTGGACTCTGACCTCATAGGTAGCAATGAATAGCCTAGTAAGAGCACCAGTGGAAGGGGAAGCCCTGGTCCTGCTAAGACTGAACCCCAGTGAACTAGATTGTTGGGGGAGGCGGCAATGGGGGAGGGGGGGAGGAACACCCATAAAAGAAGGGAAGGGAGGGATTTGGGGATGTTAAACTTGAAATAACACTTGAAATGTAAATAAGAAATACTCAAGTTAATTAAAAAAAATAAAAGAAAAGAAAAATAAAAGAAAAAAAAAAGAGTAAAGAGTAAAGAGCTGTGGTGAGTAAGCTCCTGCGGAGATGACTGAGGGAGAATGACTGCCAGGGAAGGAGCTGCAGAATAAGCTCTTCTGGTAACTTTTTTCCACCAGATACAGAACAGGCACTGACTGACTTCTAGACTAACGTAATTCTGGGATTAATGTTATATACTAACATATATGAGAATAATGGTATGGGTTTTTATAACAAATAACTAAAATGTTGCATGAAAAATTGAGCAGAAATTCTTTTTTTTTATTAACTTGAATATTTCTTATATACATTTCAAGTGTTATTCCCTTTCCGGTTTCGGGCAAACATCCCCTCCCCCTCCCTTCCTTATGGGTTCCCTCCCCCCCTCCCCCATTGCAGCCCTCCCCCAACAGTCTAGTTCACTGGGGGTTCAGTCTTAGCAGGACCCAGGGCTTCCCCCTTCCACTGGTGCTCTTACTAGGATATTCATTGTTACCTGTGGGAGGTCAGAGTCCAGGGTCAGTCCATGTATAGTCTTTTAGGTAGTGGCTAGTCCCTGGAAGCTCTGGTTGCTTGGCATTGTTGTACATATGGGGGTCTTGAGCCCCTTCAAGCTCTTCCAGTTCTTTCTCTGATTCCTTCCAACGGGGTCCTATTCTCAGTTCAGTGGTTTGCTGCTGGCATTCGCCTCTGTATTTGCTGTATTCTGGCTGTGTCTCTCAGGGAGCTAGCTACATCCGGCTCCTGTCGGTCTGCACTTCTTTGCTTCATCCATCTTGTCTAATTGGGTGGCTGAATATGTATGGGCCACATGTGGGGCAGGCTCTGAATGGGTGTTCCTTCAGTCTCTGTTTTAATCTTTGCCTCTCTCTTCCCTGCCAAGGGTATTCTTGTTCCCCTTTTAAAGAAGGAGTGAAGCATTCACATTTTGATCATCCGTCTTGAGTTTCATTTGTTCTAGGCATCTAGGGTAATTCAAGCATTTGGGCTAATAGCCACTTATCAATGAGTGCATACCATGCATGTCTTTCTGTGATTGGGTTAGCTCACTCAGGATGATATTTTCCAGTTCCAACCATTTGCCTACGAATTTCATAAAGTCGTTGTTTTTGATAGCTGAGTAACATTCCATTGTGTAGATGTACCACATTTTCTGTATCCATTCCTCTGTTGAAGGGCATCTGGGTTCTTTCCAGCTTCTGGCTATTATAAATAAGGCTGCAATGAACATAGTGGAGCACGTGTCTTTTTTATATGTTGGGGCATCTTTTGGGTATATGCCCAAGAGAGGTATAGCTGGATCCTCAGGCAGTTCAATGTCCAATTTTCTGAGGATCCTCCAGACTGATTTCCAGAATGGTTGTACCAGTCTGCAACCCCACCAACAATGGAGGAGTGTTCCTCTTTCTCCGCATCCTCGCCAGCATTTGCTGTCACCTGAGTTTTTGATCTTAGCCATTCTCACTGGTGTGAGGTGAAATCTCAGGGTTGTTTTGATTTGCATTTCCCTGATGACTAAAGATGTTGAACATTTCTTTAGGTGTTTCTCAGCCATTCAGCATTCCTCAGCTGTGAATTCTTTGTTTAGCTCTGAACCCCATTTTTTAATAGGGTTATTTGTTTCCCTGCGGTCTAACTTCTTGGGTTCTTTGTATATTTTGGATATAAGGCCTCTATCTGTTGTAGGATTGGTAAAGATCTTTTCCCAATCTGTTGGTTGCCGTTTTGTCCTAACCACAGTGTCCTTTGCCTTACAGAAGCTTTGCAGTTTTATGAGATCCCATTTGTCGATTCTTGATCTTAGAGCATAAGCCATTGGTGTTTTGTTTAGGAAATTTTTAAAAGTGCCATGCCCTACCCTACGGTGGGTATTTGAAGGTGAACTTATGATGGCCCGGAGTTGTGTCAATGCTAAATCAAGTCTGCAAATGGAGAACTCTTTTGCCTCAATACTATTTAATTGCCTGCCAGATACTCGGACTGGAAAATAATTAAATTTTGAGTGAATTGTAGTATCTCTCCCCTCTTTGTCCTGGTTCCTCTTTGACCAATGCCAGAAATATTGCATTGGGACTTGTGCAGAGTTTGGCACTAGGAGACATTGTGTTTAACCTTCCGTAGCTATTTATTTAGGCATTTTATTTTCATTTCTAGGATTCACTAAAAATACCCATAAAGCATCTTGGAACTAAAATCTTTTCTGACACATTTTGATAAGTCAATGAAAATGGGTCAAATGCATTTATGCCATTTATGTTATATAAAATGTTTCCAGATCCTTAAGTGGCAGTATGCTGAGAAATACAGAAGCTTATCTGCTTCAGCGTTCAGACCACATAATTATGTCCATTCTTGAGGTAAATGTTTTCAGTTTTAAAATTTTTCATAATATATTTTGAACCTATTTCTTCTCCTCCCCATCTCCTTCTAGACACTTCTCCCTGATTCAATTTCATTCTTTCCCAAAACAAAATGACAACCAAAATAAATATACACAAGTTACTTTTTAGTGAAAGAAAATCAAAGCATAGTAGATCCCCAAACTATACAAAAACTGTAGTGGGCCTCTGTATACACTTCGGTGTTACAGTGATTGACTTGCTCGAATGAGGTCGTGGCTGGATTCCAACACAATGGGAGGATAACCATTAAAAGAATGGCGTGACCCATTCTTATCAAGGCTGCGTTTGATTAAGATACATATATGTATGGGATCCTTCAGCTCCTGGAGAATACTAAAACAAAGAGGAGAAAAGGAGAGTTAAAGAGAAGAGGAAGGGTATGGGGGAGGGAGAGTTACCGAGGAATGAGAACAAGGAGCCGAAAACAGAAAACAAGTGAAGCAACGAACAAATCCTTAAAGAGTTGCTTAGTAATCTTTAAAGGAGCACACTTGACATATGCATAGAATTCAGGGGGGAAAATGCTCTTCCAAGTAAACCTCTAAATTTAAATGATTAAAAACAAATGAAAACTTGTTCAACTGTAGACTTTCAGATGGCGCCGCCAAAACCTTGAATATTGAAAAGCATATCAAGAGATTTTCCTGCAGCTGGAACACGCTAGACTGTGTGCGAAGCATAGCTTTACACTCCGGCTTTATAAACAGAAAATCATGTTGATTTTACCTAAGTCAAAACGCAGGAGTTATAATTTCCTGGATATCAAGAAAAAAATGTTGGCTTAGATTTCTATTATTGTATGATAGTCTACGATAACTGTTCTGTAGCTCGATAAAGAAATATCAAAATCTAAGAAATATTTGTGTACACAGAATAGCAAAACACGTGCACAATGATTGGGCTCTTGGAGTCCCCGAAGACTCAAAATTTGTAGCTTAAAATAAAATATCTCTACTTCAACTGAGTAATTTTTTTTATGGAATTTACTGTTTAAAACCAATTCTTTTGTTATCTTAAATGAATATAAGCAAGTGGAATTCAAGTGCGGACAGTATTGGCATATTGCTTTATCTCGTGTCTTGGGAGGCGTCATTTTAGTGCTCTCAGTCTTCTTTGACAGTGGTGGAAGCTAGCAATGCTCCCTTTCTTCTTGGAAGAAAAACAAAGAGAATGAAAAGGCCAAGCCTTTCTGTCCTACTTGAACCGAAGTTCTTCTCGACGCTCAGCCACTCAATCGCTAACTCCAGATTATTGGCAGATTACATTAGGGCAGGTTTATAGATCCTTACAGTGACTCAAGTCTTTGTATCCGGAGTCACGTGTTTTAGACTCCGGTCTATTATCTCATGAAATCTCCTTCCCTTTAGCTGCATTCCCTGTATTAGCTGTATTTTCTAGTTTGAGTAGCCCTCTCGGTTCCTCCGCAGTTCAGATCAGTTCCTGTCCTCCCAGCGCTTCATTCAGCTCTGTCTCAGATGCCAAGATCTGAAAGCCTGGGTTTCTCTAATAATCCCCCCCTCACATACAGGAAAGCCTTTCTAATCTCCCTGATTGCTGGAAAGTCTTAAAAATTTAGGAGGAAAATAAGAAAAAGGAATAAATCCTTTATTGAAAGAACAAAAAGAAAAAGCTAAAGCTAAAACTAAAACCGAACCAACATGCAAACCAAAACAAAGACCGCCCACCATAGCCAGTGAGGTGGCCGGTAGTGACAGGTGCTTGCAGTGAGACCTGAGCCCTGGGTTGATGTCTGAGGCTTGCCAGGAAGAAGAGAGCAAGAGCAGAAGGCTCTCATCTCCTCCTCCAAGCCGTTGGTGATAAAGGAACGAAGAGTCAGGTCTGTACAAGAAGTGGCTTTTGCGGTATTGACCTGGAGTCTATCTCTTATTCGGTGGGATCGGTTGTATTCGGTTGACTTGTTAGTTTTACTTCGTGCTACATATAAAAGCTTGAAGTAAAATGCTTTAAGATAAAGTATCAAAAGGATAAAAAATCTATTATCTATACACAAGTATTTATATGTACCTTGGATTTTATGTGGTGCAGTAACTAGTTAGGTATAAGGAATAGCATATTTTCATCAGCCTTCAAGTGTTGTCAGGTTTGCATTGCAAGTAAATCTATACTCATAAGCTAGAAGGGCAAGCCTCTACTAAGGTAGCGTTTTAAAGGGTATCGCTGTGCTTATATTATTAATATGTGGGAGGCATGGATTTCCACAACGGTCAGAAGACAACTTTGTCTTGGGTCCTAGGAACTGAGCTCTAGCCCTCTGTGAGACCAGAATGTGCTCTTAATGGCTAAGTCATCTCTCCAGCCTCATCATTTTATTTTTTTATTTTAAATGCATTTACATTTAAAATTCAAAGACTCAATCAGACGATATTCAAAATTGTAAATAAGCGTGTCACTATTAGCTTTTTCCTCATGTAGAGAGACAATGATTTGGAAAATCAATGCCTAGTTGGATCACAATTTATCTGAAGTGTGTTCGTGTTGAAGAAAAAAACTTAAATCGGAATTTTAATCTCACAACTGATTTGGCTCTTTTCCTTGTGCCTCAGTATTTATATTTGTCTTGCTATGTCCATGATATATCATGAACTAGGATCATATATCTATATCTCTATATAGATATATATAGAGATATATAGAGAGATATATATAGAGATATAGATATATAGTCTAAATTTATGTTTGTATAATATATATATTTATAATCTAAATGCCCAAGGATGTTTAAGTATAATTTGATTAAAATTAAAGTGAGTAAATATTAGTAAGATTATGAGAACTTGTTCCAGCAAATTCACTAATTTTTCAATATTACCTAAATATTTTAAGTTAATTCCAAAACAACAACAACAACAACAACACACACACAACACACACACACACACACACACACACACACACACACACCTAGTAATTTGGTTTCGGTAGGCTGAAAGAGTTAAAGCTAATTTGCTATAGTTTATTTTTAGGTTTAAGTTTGCTAAAATATTAACTTACTAATATTTTGAGGTTTTCATTTGTTCTTGTCCACTTTAGATTTGAAGCAGAAAATGTTCTTCAACAATGTAACACACGAGACTGACAATGGATCACTGTGCAAACGTGCAGATGCCGAGACGGCATGATATGCTTACTCGATGTGGACCATGGCTTTGGACCCAAGCTTTTCTACTGCAATCGATTATATGATTCAAAGCACCTAAGAGATAATAAAACCGCTGACAGAACGCTCCTTCTCTTCCATTCTTGATTTCCCATCTAGGCTCAGAGTGTCTGGACTCATCTCTGACATGCCCTACCTCAGGCCCCATATTTAATAATCAAGTCTTGCAGTTCCAGTGCCATGTATCGCTCAAGTCAATTTCTCCCTTTCTATTCTCATTGGCCCAACCATATATCAGACCTGAGCCACCACAATCTGTTCTGTCACAACCCAGGCTACATGCTGATCAATCCTGAAAATGCCATCGGGTTAATCTTCATAAAATACAATTCTGGACATGCCATTCACCTGCTAAAACATATCCACAGCTCCCCAGTGCCTGGCGAACAGAGTCAATAATTCTTAGTGTACAACTCC
The DNA here is from genome assembly GCF_011064425.1 of Rattus rattus. Classification (NCBI taxonomy): domain Eukaryota; kingdom Metazoa; phylum Chordata; class Mammalia; order Rodentia; family Muridae; genus Rattus; species Rattus rattus. Next base: position 169,523,402 of record NC_046157.1, on the reverse strand, counting down.
GTGTACCTGTGGTTTTGTAATGGGTGATACTTCATTTCGAGTTACATGGTGGGATCATTTGTTTACCCCTTGGGCAAATAAAATAACGGGCATAGATATGTATACCTAGGAGTGTGCATTATTTCCTAACAATCTACCAGTGACCCACAGCACACCCAACATTCAATAATCACAAATATTTTTAAAACTATAATCTCCTTTATACTATAATAATTACTTCAAACATCCTTCTCCGATGGCTTTTCACAAATAAGTATCAGGGAACGCCTCTCAGAGGTAACCATCACTGTTTTTCTATATGATCAAAGACAGGGGATGGAATTATCAGTTACCTATAGAGCACAACAGGCTTGACATCAAAAATTAAATCTCACACAGGGTCCTCATCAATCTACTTTTATTTCTAACCCCAATTTCCTTGGTGATTCAAAGGATGGGAGGTCAGCAAATATGTTTTAGAAATGCCAGGGTCCAGACATAGTGACAAAATACTGGTTAAAATCAAAGGACAGCCACTGATGCTCTATGAGGCTACCCTGCCTGAACTGACTCTTTTGTTTTACTGAGTTTATTCTTCTGCCACATTAAAAGTCCCCTTGCTCTGGGGTTGTTTGTCAATGCTGTCTGTGTGCAGAGGGTGATTAGAGACGTGTCTCCACGTGGGTAATTTAGACAGAAGATCACTTATCGGAGTACTTGTGTTCAACTCAAAACTAAAAATACTATTGGGGCCCTATAAATGTTAACCAGCATGAGAGATAATGATAACGAACCCCTTCTCCGTGCATTTGCTCCTGAGTACACACACTCGAAGCTTTTCCAATTACGGTTCAAGAACACCTCAGCCCTCTTTATGCAGGACTATATTATTCTGACTCTCTGGAAATGTTTTATTCAGGTTGTACATCTCTCTTCTACAATCCTTCATTTAGAATTCAGCTCTCTAGTAATGAGTGGAAATTGTGCCCTGATACAACAGACACACACACACACACACACACACACACACACACACACACCATTTTCTTAAGTAATGAATGCTATAGGCATGCATTATCTTAATCTCAGGGAAGACCAAAGCAGAATAAGAAACCTTGAGACATCCCCCCACCCCCAAACTGTTGAAAACGCTTTAGCTTTGAGGACAAATAGAAAGTGCCAATTACAGTAAAACTCAACTCCTATTTTGAAATATCCGAGATTGTATTTGCAACGTTACAGCTTAAAAACTATGAATGGCATCTATAAAAGGGCTGAACGCAGTCTGGCAGCTCTCTCTCGGCAAATGCATAGCCTTCCTAGACATGGATTGTGTCCTGCTTTTTGTGGTGAGCTTATTCTGATGAAAAAAGATAAAGGTATTAGCTCGGTAGGCTGGCTGTGTTCAGACTCTCTCTGGGCTGCTGTTTATTCTACTATTTAAAACTGAGGACAGGTTGGATAGCTTTTGAGGGACTGTCATGAAATCTAAGAAAGAAAGTTCGCTTTGTGAGCGTGTGTGGGTGGAGGGGGTGGGGTGGGAGGCTTTGGACGTCTGTGTTTTCCTATGTAGAACCAGATGTCCTCCCCTGTTGTTGCCCTTCCCAAAGGACACCTACCCCATGTTTGGAGATAGTGTTTCAACACCTCAGATTTGACGAATAGGTTAGGCCAGCTGGCCAGAGAGACCCAGGCATCCTCCTCCGTCCTCCTTTCCACCGCTGGAATCACTAACCTACACCACCGTAGCCAGCTTTTTACAGGGATCGAATTCAAGCCCTTTGCTTACACAGGACTTTGCCCACTGTGCCATCTCCTTAGACCAAAGGAAACTTAAAAACCAACTTAAAAAAAAAAAAAAAACCAAACCTCTGCTCCTCCCATCTCAAAGAGCAGTGTCAACTCACCCTGAAACTTCACTGCTTCTGTTAAACAGGCCATTCCACTTTTAGCCCTTTCTGTCAACTTAAGACTAACATAGAGCTACCTGGTTATTCTTAGAAAAATAAAAATAAAACTAGCCAGTCCTGGAGCATCTGATATTTTGAGGTCTCTGCTGAAGAAAAAAATGTTATAGGTGAATAAATGCTCGCTAATACAGAACTGGGGGAAACAGACATCTGTGGAAGACAAGCACCTCACCGGAGAAATCTGCCCTTCTGTAGATGCCTGCCAAGGAAATGGGTATGCGTTGGGAGCACCCTGTTTTACATGGCTGTAATAACAAGAGCTGCTGGGAGCTAAACTCTTCCGAGCTACCCGTGCTCACACTTGGTTCTCCCAACTTAGTGGCATCAGTAGAGCCAATAACAGAGGCAGGTAAGATGTCTACTTCCTGCACAGTTAAGGTTCTGTAAGCAGACCAAAGCAAGGTGCAGTACACTGACCACATCTGAGAAAACAGAGCCTAATTTCGAAGAAGCTTTCCCAAACCTTCTGGTCTTAAAATCACGCATGGATATAAACCCATGGCCATCTATCTGTACTAAACGGCATACCCATATGAGTTTCAAATTTGCATTTGCTGTGACATCTGCATGATTGATCAGAAGATATCAGTGGCACACATTAATTACTGTGAAATAAAATCAAACAATACCTTCCATTAAAATAACATTGGCCTAAAAATATTCCTGAGGCCAGTAGTAAACTTTAGTGAGTTTAATTCAATAATATTTACTTAAACTCTGTCACCTAAGATAAAAAACATATATGGAAATATACTGTAAATTTTCCACATATCTATTTAAGACAGTGTATAAACATTGTCTTTTCTTTCAACCTTGCTCCTACACGAGTATATTGTAATTAAGTCTTTACTAAAAAATATTTTCTCAGCTCAGTAATTCAAAAAATATCCTGCTCCTTTCAAGGTGGAGTATAAGGCATTGAACATTGTAAAATAATATGATTTGTCCATATCACAAAACAATTGTTATATGAGCATAAACAACATGCTAAAGAAAACAAACATAAATATATAAATAAATTTCAGGCATTAAAAATATATAGAATGAAAATATTTTACATTAAAAGTTCTGCTTCAACAATCCAAGGCATCATTAGGATCTATCTTGGAAAAATGAAAGAATTTCAGCATAGAGAAAGCTAAAGTATTTTCAGAAAGACAGAATAGTTCATTAGAATTTAAATAGATATATGGGCTAACTTTGTAGTTCAGTGATTTAGGACATGTCTTGTATCTGAAAAGCCATAGGTTCATTATCTAAAACCTCCCACAAGCACATGTGTGCATGCACACACACTCAAACATGCACACTCACACAGACACACACACACACTCAAAGACACACATACTCACACAAACACTCAAATACACAGACACACACTCACACACATACACACAGACACACACTCACACACACACGCACACTATACAAATAGATGTAAAAAAAATAAAGCTATCATTGTGGATTGCTTAGGAACTCAACTTGCTGATCTAAGATCTATATTAGGGGAAGGAGTTAATTACCTATTTGTATGTGATTCTGTACATTAAACTTTGTACAATGTTGAATAAAATGTGCACTTTCTCCTATTGCTAATCCATTTTGGAGTTAAATTACACTGTATACATAGATCAGTGTATTTGATTCAGTAGAATTCACCAAGGACTCAAATATTCTGAAGTGTATGTGTGAGACTTCATTCTCTACATGCGATGGTTAACAACTCTAACGATGCAGTCAATCTTTTTGTTTTATTAAAAATGTTGCAAGTTATGCATGATTATCTAAAAATGCATGTTTTCATATACAATTTATAATGATATTGGTTAGTTGTGATATTTTAATTGCTCACCAATGCAAAAAAATTCATTTGCTTATTTTTCCACCGAGTACTATAAGGTACACCATATTTTACTCATAAACTGATTGATGTGTTAGGAAGCATCAAAAAATGGATGGAACTAGAAAACATCATCCTGAGTGAGGTAACCCAATCACAAAAGAACACACATGGGATGCACTCACTGGTAAGTGGATATTAGCCCCAAAGCTCAGAATACCCAAGATACAATTCACAGACCACATGAAGCTCAAGGAGGAAAACTTAGGTTTTAGAATCCATTCTCCTCCGTTCATGTCACTAATTAATTACCTTGTTTTTCCTCCCAGGACTTATTTGCAAATTGGAAACCACCTTTCAACTAGAAATTTTGCTTCTAGGTTTGGTTAGAAATCAAAGTATATGTGCCCTTTCATGTCATAGCGATGTGGATCAAATGTCTATACCATTGAGGGTGTCTTCTTATCAACTAATATATTTTAAAATATGTCGGAGGTGACTCATATAAATGTCCAACTATTATTTTTTTAATTTATCTGCTTACTTGTAAGAAGTAGCATGAGTTACATGGAGTTCTGAAGGAACCACCATGTTCAGATCAGAAGCAGCTGCAGTACGTCTAAGCCACACTAGGGAGACCACGAAGGACTAAACAGAAAGAACTTTCTTCAGTAGCAGGCGCATGGTAGAATGCAGTCTATGAGTCCTGATGCTGAAACAAACAAACAAAAAAATGTATGAGTTAGGCAGAAAACATGAGAATAAAAGTTTCTAATCAAATAAAAGCTTATCAAAAGTCAGATACTATATGAAGTGATTGAAAAAATAAAAATAAATTAATACAGGAAAGAGTATTTAAGTGGAAGGAAAGGAACAGGTTTTGAAAGCTAAGGGGGTAAAGAAGGAAGCTAGGGTAAGGTACTGGCGTGTATTTATATTCTACCTAGAGAGCATGGAAGAACAACCGAGTTTCTAAGACTGAGATCTACCTAGGTTTCTTCTTTGGAGAGCAAACCCTAAGTACACACTGCAGAATGATAAAGAGAAGGCAAGTTTAGAGTCACAAGAGCAAGTTTGTACTCAAAGTGTAATGTGTTGGCTTCTGCATAAACATTCAAGTATTACACAACTTACAAATTATTGATTACGTGTACGGAGCAATGTCTTAATTGCTATACTTAATAATTACAGTTGGTAATCTAACTTGTTTACTCTCAGAAGTTTAACAGGCCAAGAATTGATTAAATTGGGTAACTTCTCTCTTGGAGAGAAGCAATATCCTTCAACGGAATGCTAACTACCTCTGAGAATTACATTTAACTCAGACTTTCATTGCCATAGGCAGAAGTAATTGATTTTAGGCTGGGTGAACTGGTTCTTAATACACATGCCCATGGGGAGAATGTCATTTTAATAAGAAGCTTCTGGAAACCACATTCTAGTTTATAAAGGCTTTCCCTTTGTCTTCATAAGCAAGAACGGAGAAGTCCCTGTTCGCCCCTAAGTTCACAGTAAACTGAGATGTGATGTAATACGGAGTCGACAGTCTGCAAACTGTCTTTGCCAGTTCAGCTATCTACTTACAAACAAACAAAAAAAAATCTATAACTTTCCAAAAGAAATAAAAAGATGAACCTGTGTTTAACAGTCCAACAACCTAACCCTTCAGCAGGATTCTTCTGCTTTCACAAAACCGACTTGTGGTACTGGCACTAAAAATCAAAATAAACATATAATTTAGTGGAAATTATATTAGGGACAATCTGTCTAAAGCAAACAATATTACCTCAGAGCTCAAGACAAAAATGAAATAAAAGAGCTATTAAAATCTGAATTATTACTCATCTACACAGCCAACTTTTGATAACTCACCAACTTCTACCTGTCGCTGGTCAAGGCTGTCATATTAATTGAAGAGTAAATTATATAAAAACATATTTATGCCTATCGGTGTTTACGAATTATCTATGATGGTGAGTAGTTTTTAAACTTACCAGATAATGCAACATATTGCAATAAATATTCCTATATTTAAATTAAACTTCCCGTGTGGTGCATCAACATTATTTACTGTGCATCGTACTTACAATGTACAGCCTGGCTCATAAAACCCCAAACAGGGCCAGTTTTCATTCTAAAAATATTTGCTTGAGGACTGGAGAGCTGGTTCACCAGATACATAAACATATTTGCCACCAAGCTTGGTGACCTGAGTCTAATTCCTGAAACCCCATAGCGGGCAGGGGTCCTCTGAATTCCATGTGAAAGCCTTAGCAAACCTGTATACACAAATATACAAAAAAGTGATTAAATGAAGCAATAAAGGAATGAGTGAAGGGAAAAGGCTTTTTCCTGGTAAAGTTTGAAGTCCTCTTCAAAAATAATTTTCACTGACTTTAACATTTGACAAGCCATTGTTAGCATTTTAGCTCATTTGAAATGGTACATACATTGTACCATTGAATGGTACATGAATGGTAAAATATTCATGGTTCCTTATTTATTAATTTTTTTTACTGGTGATAGGGAATTAGTCCTGAGCACGCATTTCACAGCTTAAAAATATATTACAACAGGGGATTAAGAAAGGGCTCAACCACCATGAGAACTTGTTCTTGCAGTGGACTTGGGTTCAATTCTCGGATCCTATAAGGTAGTTCAGAACCACCCATAATTCCAGTTTCCAAAGGATCTCATGTTCTCTTCCTACATGTGAAGGTGCCATACACATAGTACAAATCCATGTGTGCACAAAAAACACATATGTAAATAAAACCACCTCTAAAACACATATCATAACGTTGACCAAATCTAAATAAAGGTAAAGAAGACAATTCAAAAACGAACTAGTTTGAAATGTGCACCTGTGTTTGCAGGGAAGCAAAGCCTTAAGGATGAACCATGAGTGATTATGTTTAGCTGGGCCACCACAGCAAGTTTAGTAGAAAACTCTCAGATTCTATTTTGCTGTATGGAAAGAATTTCTGACTAGTAGACATTCTGACTTTAATGAGGGAGGCCTTACCACAAGAAGGTTTATTCTTCTACCAAACAAAGGAATAACTTCTTGCTCTATCCCGTATTCATTTTATTTGCTGGTGTATAATGTTTGGAAGTTCTCTTCAAACCACTGCCTTGCCAAAATATTCATAACTGTAATAGAAATATGAAATCAACTCAGGCTTTTCAAACCATGTTGTTTTGAATAACTAAACCCACCAGCACACATCAGAAATGTGTAATCTTTCTCTTAGGGTAAATAACTTTATGTGACAACTTGGCTAGACCTAAGGGTGATTGGGAATTTGCTTAAGCTTTATTCTGGATGTGTCTGTAAAAGTGATATTATAGGTGATAGTAACATTTAAGTGGGTAGACTTAGTAAAATAAGGTTGTCCTCCAGAATGAGAATGGGCCCAGTGCAATCCATTGATGTTCTGGATTAAAGCAGACAAAAACACTGTCTCCAACCCAGGTAAAAGAATTCTCCATGCACGTTTGCCTTCCTATGTGCGTTAGCCTGAAGTCTGCCTTCTTGGTGTCTTTGTATCTGAATTCAGTTGGCCACTCTTTGGGGGCCTGGAGTTAGCAGCCCTCCAGCCTGGACATTCACTGACGCCACACCCCTGCTTTCTGACAGAGAAACAAACCATCCGTGTCTAGGGTTACCCCGCTGGTTGATTCTCCCTCCAGATCATGGCATTTAACAACCTCTCTAAATGCAAAGCCAGTTCTCCGTAGCAGCTACCTATCTGTCTGTCTGTCTGCCTGCCTATCTATATAACACACATATATATTTACATCATTATTAATTTTATTTCTCTGGAAAACCCTGAATAACACGCTGCTCTACAAGGAGACCAAAGGCACCTGCGTTCCAACATTAGGACTAGGCCAGCCCGGGTTTGATGTGTTATGAAAAGATAGAAACAACAGAAAACAGCAATTATCTTCCCGCACAGCGTGATGGCTCTGCTAACACCTGCACACCGTTCTTTTCTTTTCTTTTTTTATAAAATACCCAGTTTAAAAGATAATTATTATGTAGGCAGCCAAAAGTTAAGTCAATCTCATACATAATTGTATTTTCAATTTTCTCTTCACTAAATGATTTACTTTCATGTGCTTCTCATCTTGAGGGGGCACTTTACTAGACCAGTGGAGTGCCGTGCTAAAGAGGCAGCACATCCACCATTGTGCCGCAACACAAAATCAATGGCTGCTCCTCACACAGGCGTTTTCAATTTCTGTCGCACACACATGGTACCCAGCCCTTGGTGCGGTGGATAATCCAATTGTAAACAGCGACTCACTGTTAACAACTTTAGGAAATAGGATTAGCAATTTCTAATTTCAAAGTAAACCTATTTCATTTTTGTCCTCTAAATCAAAACAATGTGTTCAGAGAGTTAGCCTTTCAGCTCTTTGAGCTTCCCAGAAACAAAAACATTGTTGGAAACAAATTCTTCGCTGCATTGGTGCCTCTGCTGGGAAGCATCCAGTACAAGTTCCTGATGGCTTTTCTCTACTTTGATGTTTAAGAAAAGAAATAATAACAGTTTGATATTCAACTGAATAAATTTTAAATTGAAAGTTTTCTTGAACACTCAAAACTAAAATGTTGGAAGCAGTATCTTCTACTAGATATAATCTGGGGAAGAAATGTTGATTTATTTCTAGAAATCCTTCCGTCCAATCCAAAGATCTTAGGTAAAATTTTTAGGATAACTATTGGACTTAGAACACTGTTAAACTGAATCAATGATCTTATAATATTGTGAGTTATTTATTTTCTTAAATCTTCCTCAGACTTTTCTGATTTTTGCTACCAGACTAGTGACCAGACCGAAGTGTCTGTCCTACCTAGATCTGTGGGTGCCCTCAGCTCCTTGTCCGCTGTAGAATGGAATGTTGGGCTCTCTGATTCTCTTGGTGACATCCCAGACTCTACAAATCTCATGCTAAAATTGTACCTCTGAGATTTATCAAATTGATTCGAGCTACAGTCTTCTAATGTGCATTTTAAGTCATTTATATATTTAGCAGTTCTAGTTAGAGTTTGGAAACACTGGAATAAGGTAGTGAATGGACACGAATGCCTGAAGTATTTAACTGCAATTGAACTAGGCTGTCTATGGTTTGTAGCAATAAATCTGAAGTGGTGCGTCAAATCAATCTAAAGTTTAATAAACTTAGTGGACAAGAACCCAACATTTCACACTGGAAACGCAAAACCAGAAGAGTTTTTATTGTATTATCATTAAATGGAAATTAGATTCAGGAGGTAATTCCAGTGACCTCTTCGAGACTGATAAAATTATAAATATTTTCTTACCTCCTAAAAAGGAAAAAGCTAGGTTCTTCTGCAAGCAATTTGACAATGTGTTTGAACCAAGAAGTTATATCAAATATATCACATTAAGACTTAATATAACCAATTTTTCTATACACTGCTGATAATCAACAGATTTTTCAAATCATATTGATACCACCAATAAGAGAATAAAGAACATTTGGTTCTCTTAATTTTATGTTAAAAGCAGTAATTATCAAGCATCCATGTCCACAGACAGATTAAGCTCCTTCGCCCTATAAACAAACAAAAATATTATAATCTTTAGTCATATATTGAATAATTATAATTAATTACTATTTTGCCATTAATTCTATCAGCCGTACATAGTAGGTATTAAACAAAGAGTTACATACTTAGACAAGATACAGTGATTACGCTAACAAAATGAATATATTCTAAATAATAATCAAGAAATTTACCAAACTGACATATGATATATGTGATGTGCCATCATTAATGCCAGTGTATAAAATACCAAAGTGTTAGTAGATCACAATAATTCAACAATTATTAATTTTTTGTTCTGAGGTAGAAAACCATTTGAAAGATTATACTGTAAGATTCTTGATACAAAAAGGGAAGAGTTGTATTACAAGAGGAAATATTCTATCTAAAGCCAAAAGTGTCTTAAATATAATACTAATATAAATTGCACATAGGAATAATATAGAAAACGCTAAATAGAATATATATATCTACTGGTTAATGCCAAAACAATCTAAATTTACCTTGAATATAACAGAGAGTAATGTAAGCATTTTAAAAATATTAAACAGAGGAAACAAAAGAAGCTAAACAGAAGACAGAATCATTAATTTGAAAGCTATTGAGAGGACACAGTTAGTAAGGATAAGAAATAGAACTATGGCTACCTAAGTATAGAGCAATTAGAATTCATCAATGAGACATCAATTGATCAAAGAATTTACTAAACTCTATGAATGAGGGTAGCTTGAAGAGAATGGTCTGGCTTTCAATTAGGGGTTTATGACATGGAGAAAAGAAGTGCCCTCACTAAGAATAAAATGTAACACTTGTTTAAATGCATGAGCTCAATCCTACACAAGATCAGCTTCAGGTGCCAATGGAAAGCCGACAGAGAAGAAGACAAGCGTCATAGCATGGGTCTGAATCTCAGCAGTGGTGAAGGTGAGACTGGGACATTGCACGTTCAAAAGCAGCTAAAGCTACAGCTATGGCTGTGTCACAAAATAATGGTGCATCTGCTAGTAATATTAACAATAATAAGTGCTCTTGCACAACCAGTGGAAGCATCCCATGATGGTCTGGGTGATATTTGTGCTTGAGGCATGCACTTGTAATAACTACAGACCTACCAGATATGTGACTGCTGGAATTTCCTCTAAAGCAAAGAAGAACACAGTACAGGAATAATGGGGTGTCAAGATTTCTTTAAAAAATAAATGTGTGTAATAAAATCTTCACTATAACATTTTCAACATGGAACACGCTATAGTCACTGCCCACAAGAAGATAGTTTGGTTCCACACCCTCCCCCCTTTTTCTACCAGTCCCATACATGCTCACGAACAGATTACTCTCTTTTCAAAATTATCCTTTTCAGATATAGATCACTCATATGAAAGAAAACAAGGAATATTTGTCTTCCTTAGCCTGTCTTATATCCAAAATGTGGCAGTTTGAATGAGAATGACCCCCATAGGCTCAAATATTTGAAGGTGTGGTTCCCAGTTGGTGGACTGTTTAGGAAGGATTAAGAGGTGTGTCCTTGCAAGAAGTATGACACTAGGGGTGGACTTTAAAGTTTCAAAAGCCCATGCCTGATCCTGTCGCTTGTTTTCTGACTGCTGCCTATGGATTATAGGGCAAGCTCTTTACCACCCCAGAGCTATGCCTGCCTGTCTGCTGCCCCAAGTCCTGCCTGACATTTAGAAACTCATCCTATTAAACTGTAATCCTCCAACTAAATTCTTTTATTTTTAAATTGCCATGGTCAAGGTGTTACTTTATAAAACCAGAACGGTGAATAACACACCTTAGGAGGATGATATCTGACTCCAGACATTTTTCTAAACAGCGGAATTATTTTCTGCTTTTTTGGTGGAATATGTGTATATGTGTGTATACATACTAATGTTTATACATAGTATATAAATTAATATATTTATTACCCTTAATATAGAAGCATGAAAATTTATAATTATATAATGGAGAGAAGTGTAGAAAACACACATCAAGTCTAAGAAAGCTCAAAGAATAAGAAAAAAGACATAATTTGTATAGCATACTCGAAGCCAAAGATTAAACCCCTGCCTTCTCTTTCTAAAATAAAAAAGGAAGATTAGAGAAAAAAGCATCTTAATTAGAAAAAAAGATGATTACATCTACTATGAATTGGTGCTCAAAAATTATTATCCCTGAAGTGCAAATAGCCTATTAATTTATCTTGCAGGGTAATTTTGGCAAATGAGACACTATAGATTTCAGTGATGAGAAGAAAGAACATGAAATAAATGATATTCTCTCAAAAAACCTTCACTCTTAACATAGTAAATTGTAAAGTGTTATTTATGGAAGAAACATGTATAAATATCTCTCTTTTTCTCTTTCTCTCTCTCTCTCTCTGTGTGTGTATGTGTGTGTGTGTTTGTGTGTGTGTGTGTGTGTGTTTGTGTGTATGCGCATGCAATGAAATTCTAATTTAGTCCCTCTGTCTTCAGTATCTTCAAGAAACTTGTCTCTATTTTTTTTATTTAACCCTGAAATATAAGAACCTATAGATACCTATTTTCATCCTGGATTATCTATTCCTTATTAGTGACTTACGCACAGCAATGGGAAGATTGGAGAGAACACAGATAAATATGCAAATTGTATGTATTCGTGTTAAGAAATCAAGTTGGCTGTAGATGAAACTCAGAGGTAAGGCTGAATTGAACAACAAGAACAAAAGGAAGTGAGAAAAGGAGGGTTGGTGAAGTAAAGATGAGAAAAGGGATAGAAAAGAAAGGATGATGGAGAACAAGAAAGAAGGAAAAAGAAAGCATGGAAATGACAGAGAAAAGAATGTAAGGAAGATTGAAGGAATGAAAATAAAAGGGAAGAGGAAAGAAGAAAAAAAAAGAAAGAAAGAAAAAAGAAAGAAAGAAAGAAAGAAAGAAAGAAAGAAAGAAAGAAAGAAAGAAAGGAATATAGGAAGAAAGGCCAGAAGGAAGGAAGGAAGGAAGGAAGGAAGGAAAGGAAGGAAGGAAGGAAGGAAGGAAGGAAGGAAGGTAGGAAGGAAGGAAAACCAGTGTCCACTTCTGGGCTATTTTCTATACAAAGACAAATTCAAGGAATCAATAATAGGGCAGGTAAAGTATTTTGGGCATGCTGTGGGAGCCTAGAATAATAGTGAATGGGACAGTTTATGTTGATTAAATTCTTTAAAGATTTCCAAGATTTAAGTGCCGAACTGGAGCTTGAAGTTAGGACCTCCTTTTCCCGTGCTTCTGTAAGCTACAGAATACATATTCTCTCAGCAGTGATCTAAGCACTGGCTGTGGGAAGGAAATGCACATAACAGTTGACTCGGAAAATTCAGCAATATAGAAAGCACAGGACCAAGATTTGGGAAATAGCGAGCAAAGGAAATAAAATTATTTTTCATAGTTTCAAAATCAGACACAGAGGATGAAAAAGTCGATGGAGAAATAGAATACAAAAAAAAGCAAATAATTAAAAGTTATTGAATTTGATGCGTGACAGAGCTCAGGAAATGAGTGGAAGTTTGCCAGAGTCGTACTCAGCCGCTAGGTCCCGGCAGGGGTTAGATAAAAAGAAATAATTGTGTGTGACACTCTCCTCCCCCACTGCCATCGCAAGCTAGTGTTCAATAACTATGTGCTTAATTAAAATTATCTTCTGATCAGTGTTTCCCCCATTCCACTTTACTTAAAACAATATTAAAAAGGAACAAACAATATTAAAATACATATTAAAGTGATAACATTTACTCCATACTTAATTATTACAAATAGCTTTTAGTTTTAGTTTTTTATAAATAAACTTTTTCAATATTTATTGTGTCTTATTTGTGCAAAATAATGGGCTTGGCTGTGACATTTCTATTTGTGCATCTCGTGTATTTGACATGTTCATCTACCAAGACCTTTCCCTCTCCCCTTAGCTTCCAAACTCCTTCCACACATTTTCACATTAATCTCATTTTTCATACATATATTTTTTTTAAAAAAATGTTTCTAATACTGCCTTATCTAGACAAGTATAATCAAGGAATAAGTGAACTTTCTGTTTTATCTACTGTGCTACAATTCAAAGAGGTATTTCTTTTATTTCTGAGAATATAAAATAATTACATCATTTCTCATTGCCTCTCCTCCATAAAAATTTTCCATGAAACCTTCCTTGTATGCTTTAAGATTCATGACATCTTTTTTTCATAATCATATTCCTAAAGACATAATGCAACCTGCACAGTCTGCATATTACTCATGTATACATTTTCAGGGACAGTCAGTTGTTAAGGCATAACTGATTGTGTGCTTTTCCCTGGGTAAGACCATTTCTCTTGCTCTCAGCATTTCTTATTTACCTTTAGTTTGCTGTGTAAGTTTGAGGGTGAGTGGTCTTTCTTTGTAGTTTCCTCTATTGTTTTATCCTTGCTCAGTGCATATTTAGCAGACATACTGGTGACATTTTATTGGTGTATCTTCTGGCATTACCAGGAGAAAAAAATCTCACAACAAACTTGTGCTCCTTGCCCTTTTACAGTCTTTTTCCCCCCACTGTCTGTAATGATCCCTGAACTTTAAATGCAATAGTAAAGTGGCACTTATAGGCTCCCCTCCAAGATTCATGATTTCTCAAGGCCTGCATAGTTGGCTAGGTTTCCAGCACCAAAATGGGGGCATTTGTGGGGTACTCGGGGGGTGTTAAATACTGAAGAAGGAGGGAGAAGATTAAAATAACAGGATGTCTAGTGATGTTATAAGGAAACATAGTGTTAACTACTTAACTAATATACCTGTAATACACATAGCTTTATACATAAATATACATATACTATTTTAATGAAATTTTTCCATTTGGGCAGACAGCAATCCATACAAAGAATAGCTAACAAACCCCCATCTCTAGGCATGAGAAACTCTCTGAAGTTGTTGGTGAGGTTGTCTAAGAGACTCCCAGAATATTGCGAGCTTTTACTGTTGACCTTGATGGTTTCTCACTGGTGGGAAACAAGTCCCTATCATTGAAGACATCATACAGTTCAGACACAGGGCAGAGAGGCCCCTGAACTAGTCCTTATCTGAATCCCCCCCCTCCTAAGGATTAGCTTTCACATGGGACCAGAAGGCACCATGCAAACTTCCAAGGAAAAGAAGCAACCAATACTCTTACCAATCTAGGACACTTCCAAACCACAACCATGGACAGGGTAGAGTGTACAGTAATGGAAAGCATAAGCTCTTGATCAAGAGCTTTCTACTCGGTTGGCCGTAAGAACCAACCAATAAGATTGATATCTTACCAGAATATAAATATATATATATTTTTATATATATATATAAAAAACCTTTGAGGATTTCATCAAGTACATTTCCATCATATGCACAGCACCCCTTCTTACTCCCCTCAGATCTATGTCCTCTCCTTACTCACTCCTAATAACAAGTACTCTGTGTGTGTCTGTCTGTCTGTCTGTCTGTCTGTCTGTCTTTTAAAAATAGCCTATAGACTCCAGTGTAAGACCCACTCTATAGGAGATAATGCATGCCTGGCACTATAAGTTCGGACAAGAACCCAACACTTGGGAGCCCATACACTGCTGAAGTAAACTTACTGCTATGGCTCTGCTAAATAGACAATGGGTCAGACTATCCACTAAAATCAAATCCCTACACATACAGATTGGCACAGCTCCATACCTTACTGGAGAAGTTTCTTTCTGCAATGGAAAAGAGCTCATCAAGAAATGTACAACTGATCCCAATGCAGATTGGATGTGACACTTGAGTGTTTAGCCACAAATAGGACATCCATCTGATATTCCATGCAAGGCCCAAGGACCATTGCACAGAGTGGGTGGAACCATTAGGATGGTTGAGGTTAGGGAGATCTGAACGAAGTAGTATCTTCTAGACATGAAACAACTCATACATTCCCAGAAGCTGGTTGTCTGCATAAGATTTACACAAGACTGAGTTAGACAAATAATGATGCCCAGAATGGAAGGGTTTTGTGAGATCTGCCCATTCACGATACCTAAATGAAGAGTTATTGACAGGTGGCATCTAGGAAAAGGAGTCTTCCTTAATAGTACCACCCTCGCTCCAGTAGGTGGCCTATAGAGTAAATATTTTTATTTTTAGAATTTAAAGATTAAGCGCACTGTGATTTGTGTTGTAATACAGTGTTTCCCTCACATAGACAGAGCATAAAAGTCAAATCCCAAGTAGCAAATAACTGAAATGCAAAAGTGAGCCTTTAAACCTCCAATTTCAAGCTGAAATTCTAAGTCTGTGATTCAAATACCATGTCAGGGCCAGCGAGATTTAAGAAGGAGACCCAGAATCCCATTCATGCCTACTGCATGCAAATGCTCACTCTTACATTTCAACTACAGAGCACAGCAAATTGTACACAATCTCGTTGGAGGTATTTTGTATTTCGGTTGGCTGGGTTTTCACAGAAAAATAGATTGCTTACCAGAATTTGACTTTTGCCTGCAGAAGATGCTGACATTAGAGGGCAAACATTTGTAACAATATTTATTGTTCTCATTTTAGGGTAAAAATAGGTGTCCCTTAGTCCCAGCAATTCAAAGGACAGCATAAATATAAATGTCCTGAAAATGGTTATGAAAAAAATATTCAGGATCATATATATACACTGCAGGGCAGTCATGACCTCTGTCTGGTGGCCAAACTCACTCTTCTGTTACAATGAAAAATGGTAAAGGGATATTAATATTTTAGAGAACTCTTTAGCTCATTTATGTATGCACACCAAAGACTGTGAGTGAAATGGCCAAGGTTTAATTGGGATCAATTGCTTTTCATCTGCTCCTTACAACGGTACTGTGAGCTATAAATACTTCTCATGCATTTTTCTTTTGTTTCCTTTCTCTCATTTTGCTGCAAATAAGTAACCCGGATTTTGAAATGGACACACTCATGCACACACCACGCAGAAACAGAAAGAGACCGAGCAGAGCAGCAAAGAAAAGAAACAGGTGCCCAAAATCTATAATTCAGAATGGAAAATTTTCCCCTTGGATAATTAGAAACAGAATCTATTTGTGTACCTTGTTTCTTCAATCCCCGATGTGTTCCACTAAAATGGTAATTAGCCGTGTTTCCATTTAGTTTGAGACATACTTTATATCATGGGTAGTGCAGTCCCAGTCTCAGCGGGAAAATGAATAATCAGGAGAATATTTTTCAATGTCTCTTCTCTGTAAAGATTTACTGAGTTGTCAGTAATATGTACTGACAGTGTCTGCATTAAAATTAGAAGAAAATAGACATCAATATTGTCAAACTAAAGAAAAATCATTCTCCTTTCATTTTCATTCTCATAAAATAAATCAAGTCCATATCTTTTAATATTTTATTAGGATTTTTTTCACTTCTGAAGGTCAAGAACAAGAAGACTTCTCAAAGTTTGAAAAAAAAAAGAGTCCAAAAACATGGCAACTAATTGATAGTCTCTAGACACCAACAGGGTTCAGACTAGAAGCTGAGAAGCCATTTTAATTGACTTGGTCAAATTGCCGGTAACACTTGATATTTGTATGGAATATCAATGCATCCTGAATGAGTTAAGCATTTGCAAACAGAGCAAGCCCATTCTAGATACTTTAATAAAACATAATAAATTCATTTGAGTGATATTGAAGAGTTGCCAATGAAATGTGTTCGTTATGGGGAACCAGAAGTAGATCCTGCAAGAATGATGGCTGGAAACATAGTCAACATGGGAAAAACTACTGAAATAAGTGAACTTCGCTTCTGTTTCGTTTCACTGGAGATGATTGCAGAGCAACTGTAGTTTTGGATGAGCCTAGGTTTCCCAGGTATTCCTTGGTATTTTCTTGAGTATTGAGATTTGCGCATCTTTCCTAGTCCCTAAGTCAAAATACAATATGATGAGATTCATCTCACCCCCTATGTACTGTGCTCACGAGAACAGTCAGTTTGTACAAGGAAAGCATACTATTCATATACGTGGAAATTAATATTGAAACGGAAAAACAGAAAAAAAAATGAACAAAATCCAATTATTCTAAATGTGAGTCTTTCAAACAAATATGCATGTTAGATACAAGAATGTTTTCTTTATTTAAATGTCCTCAAATCTGGATGATATATAGTGTACTGAAATTCTAGAATAAAAAATTTTCTTCAGTAATGTTTATGAATGCATATTTATCTGCTGGAGAATGTATTAAGTTGTTATGGACAAGTATGTGTTTTACTTTCTAGAACCAATGATTGGACCCCACATTTTACCTCTAGTTATTTAGCACACGTGGACTGTAGTGTTAGAATCAGTGCTGTCTGCAAAAGGAAAAAGAACAGATTTAAGATGATACAACCCATGCTTCAAGCTACTATCTATACCCTGAAACCATTTCTTCTCTATAAACACCAGAGAGAAATTTCTAACTGGTGGACCCAATCTTACAAACATAAAAACTGAGTACTGCTATCATGTAATATTGTAGGAGTTATAATATGTAATTACATTGTAATATGTAATATTGTAATATTGTAGGAGCGAGTTCATAAAGCAAAAATAAGTCAGATTCAGATTCTAGTGGCTCCAATTTAATATGACAATAGATAGAACTGAGAATTGAGCAACAGTATAAATTGCACTGGCACAAATTCAAGCCAACCAAACTCCCAATATGGATTGGCAAGATGTTCATAGGCCCCACCCTTAGCTGAGGAGGTACTGACAGCTGTGGGCTGCTGGAGGAGGAAGAGCAAGTTTCTTCAAAGAAATGGTCCCTAAATCTACTTGTCCTCCAGTAGACTTTTCCAGAGCATGTATAGAGCAGCAGCACTAAGTGGATTCAATGGGTTTAAGAAAAGAAAAAAGTCACAAAGTCTAGGAATTTTGGAGATTCGAGAACATGAGTGAGACCTGATATTTATGCATATATGTTCACATACTTTTTTTAAATAGTTAAAATTCTTAAAATCTTCCCTGGTGGTTCTGACAACTTCCATATATCCTCAATTAATACTTATTACTGTACAACTTACTTTGTGCAATATGAGCCTTTTTCTCCATATCTATTGTACACTGGCAATGGAATACATTCTTAAGATTATGCATGCATACCTATACACTTCAATGAACAAGTTTTCCCTATTTTATTGTTTGATGCTTTTATACATTTATATAATGAATTTTAGTCATTTCAGTGCCCATGAGTTTATTTTTATAACTTATTTTACTTGGGAACAATGGTGAAAATGTAACACAATTTCTAAAGGTTGCTACAAAATATGTGACATATATTTGAAGTGCGATGAGGCACACTTTGTACATGAAAATGGTTTGACATTAGAAATGATCTAAATGTGTGTTTCACATAACTGAAACCAAGGCAAGTAAGTATGGAACACAGTGCTGGATGCGAATTGTTTACAGTAATACCTCCAGTTATGTGCACTCCCTGGTGTAAAAACGGGACCTCATAAAAGTTTAAAGCTTCTGTAAGGCAAAGGACACTCTCAACAGGACAAAATGGCGACCAACAGATTGGGAAAAGATCTTTACCAACCCTAAATCCGATAGAGAGCTAAGATCCAACAATGTATACAAAGAACTCAAGGAGTTAGACTCCAGAGAACCAAATAACTCTATTTAAAAAAAAAAAACGGTAATTGCTCTTTCCATGTCTTTGAAGAATTGTGTTTGGATTTTGATGGGGGTTGCATTAAATGTGGATTGCCTTTGGTAGCATGGCAATTGTTTTCTATGTTAATCCTGCCAATCCATGAGCATGGGGGATCTCTCCATTTTCAGAGATCTTCTTTGAATTCTTTCTTGAGAGACTTGAAGCTATTGTCATTCTGATCTTTCACTTGTTTGGTTAGAATTACCTCAAAATATTTTATATTATTTATATATTATTTTATATTATTGTGAAGGGAATTGATCCCCTCATTTCTTTCTCAGCCTGTTTATCATTTGTATAGAGGAAGGCTACTTATTTATTTGAGTTAATTTTATATCCAGTCACTTTAATGAAGTTGTTTATCAGCTAGAGACGGTCTGTGGTAGAATTTTTGGGGTCACTTATGAATATTATCTTATCATCTTTGCTAATTTGTATCTCCTTGATCTCTCTTTGGTATCTTATTTTTCTAGCTAGCACTTTGAGTACTATATTGAATAGATATGGGGAGAGTAGGCATCCTTGTCCCAATTTTAGTGGCATTGCTTCAAGTATCCCTCCATTTAATTCAATAATACCTGTTGGTATATAATAAATCGCTTTTATTGTGTTTAGGTATGGGCCTTGAAATCCTGATCTCTCCAATACTTTTAACATGAAGGGGTGTTGTATTTTGTCAAATGACTTTTCTGCATCTAAGGAGATGATCATGTGATTCTTTTCTATGATTTTGGACATATAGTGGATTACATTAATGGATTTTCATATATTTAACCAACCTTACTCCCTGGGATGAAGCCTACTTACTTGATCATGGTGAATGATGGTTTTGATGTGTTCCTGGATTCTGCTGGCAAAAATTTTATTGGGTAACTTTGCATTGATATTCATAAACAAGATTGGTCTGAAGTTCTCTTTTTTGGTATAGTCCTTAAACCCACATGTGCCACGACAGAAGAATGGATACAGAAAATGTGGTTCATTTACATAATGGAATACTACTCTGCTAGTAAGAACAAGGACATCCTGAGTTTTGCAGGCAAATGAATGGAACTAGAAAATATCCTGAGTGAGGTAACTAAGACCCAAAGGGACATTCATGGTATGTTCTCACTAATAATTGGATATTAGCCAAAAAAATCAAATACAGAATACCCAAGATACAGTCCACAAAACTCAAAATGTCAGCAATCTGAAGGCCCAAGTGGGGATGCCTCAGTCCCACTTGAAAGGAGAAGAAAACTATCACAAAAGAGGAAGGGAGGGGTGGACCTGGGAGGAAAAGAGTATAGGGGTTGACAGAGAGGGGAACATGATCTGGTACTGGGTGGGGGTAAAGGACTGAAGTCCTGAGGACCAGCAGAAAGAATGGAAACATCACTCAGGAGGAAGGCAGTTGGGAGGAATCTCTAGAATGTATGAGAGACCTGGAAGGTGAGAGACACTCAGGACTCAAATGGAGGCGGACCCTAGATAAAATGCCTTACAGTGGGGAGAGGGAACATATTGAACCCACCTCCAGCAGAAACACAGGACATCAAATGAGGGAAGGGGTTGCTATCCCACAGTCAAAACTCTAACCCATAATTCTTCCTGTCTGAAAGAACTGCAGGGATGGAAATGGAGACGAACCTGAGGGAAAGAAGGTACAGCGGCAAGAAGAAGACCCAAGACCTGACACTATTACTGAGGCTATGTAGTGCCCACCAAAAGGGACTTATCATGACTGCCCTCTGAGAGACCGAACAAGCAGCTGAGTCAGATGCAGATATGTGCATCAACCAATGAACAGAAGCTGCTGACCCCTGTGGTTGAATTAGGGAAAAGGTGGAGGAAGCTGAGGAGGAGGGCGACCCTGTAGGAGGACCAGCAGACTCAAATAACCTGGACCCCGAGATCTCTCAGACACTAGCAGCACACACCAACTGATATGAGGTCCCCAACATATGGGGACTGACTCCTGGGTCTGGATTCAGTGAGAGAAGATGCAACTAACCCTCAAGAGACTGAAGGTCCCAGGTCTGGTGGGGTGGGAACATCCTCATGGAGACAGGGGGGTGGGAGTGGGATAGGGAGTAGGTTTGGGATGTGGAACAGTTGGATGGTCAACTGGAATGGAAATAAAATCTGGGATGTAAAAATTAATTATTTAAAATAATTAATTAGAAAAATGGGGAACAGAGCTAAACAGAGAATTCCCAAATGAAGAAACTCAAATGGCCACGAAGCACCTAAAGAAATGTTCAATATCCTTAGTCATCAAGGAAATGCAAATCAAAAAACCCTTCAATTCCTCTTCATACCAGTCAGAATGATGAAGATTAAAAACTCAGGTGACAGCAGATGCTAGTGAGAATGTAGAGAAAGAGCAACACTCCTCCATTGTTGGTGGGATTGCAGGCTTGCACAACAACTCCAGAAATCAATCTGGCAATTCCTCTGAAATTGGACATAGTACAACCTGAGGACCCAGCTATATCACTTCTAGCCATATACCCAAAAGATGATCCAACATATAACAAGGACACATGCTCCACTATGTTCATAGAAACCTTCTTTATAATACCTAGAAGCTGGAAAGAATTCAGATATCCCTCAACAGAGGAAGGGATACAGAAAAAGTTGTACATTTATACAACAGAGTACTACGTAGCTATTAAAAAATGACTTCATGAAATTTGCAGGCAAATGGATGGGACTAGAAAATATCATCCTGAGTGAGATAACTCAGTTATAAAAGAACACACATGACATATACTCACTGAGAAGTAGATATAAGGCAAAGAGCTTGGAGTAGCCATGATATAACTCACAAACACACATGAAGGTCAAGAGGAAGGAAGACCAAAGTGTGGATGCTTCAGTCATATTTAGAAAGAGGACAAAATAATCAAGGGAAGTAGAGGGTGGGAGGGACTTGGGAGGGACAGAGGAGGGGGAGGTGAAAAAGGGGACAATCAGGTATGGGAGGAGATGGAGTTGATGTACAGACGGTCAGAAAATTACACAGAGGTGTGTAGCATTGGGGAAGGGTGAACTGGGGGTGGCAACCAGAAAGTCCAAGATGCCAGGAAGGCAAGAACCTTCCAGGGCCCCACAAAGAGGAAGAAGAAACTGTCAAAATCCTAACCAGAGGTAAGGTATAGCCCCCAGCTGAGGAATAGGACCATCCACCCAGCTCCAAAATTTTAACCCATATTTGCTCCTGCCTAAAGGAAATACAGAGGCAAAGAGTGGAGCAGAGACTGGAGAAAGGCCATTTAGAGACTGCCACACCTGGGGATTCATCCCACATGGAGACACCAAACCCAGACACTCTTGCAGATGCCAGGAAATACTTGCTGACAGGAGCCTGAAACAACTGTCTCCTGACAGACTCTGCAAGATCCTGACCAATACAGATGTGGATACTGGAAGCCAACCATTGGACTGATTACAGGGATCCAGTGGAGGAGTTAGGAGAAAGACTGTAGGATCTGAAGAGGCCTTATCTGTCATCAAAGGGAGGGGAGGCCCTTGGTCCTGTGAAGGCTTGATGACCCAGTGTAGAGGACTGCTACGGCCATAAGGCAGGAGTGGGTGGGTGGGTGAGCATCCTCATAGAAGCAGGGTAAGGGAGATGGGATAGGGGTTTCACAGAGGGGAAACTGGGAAAGGGGATACCATTTGAAATATAAATAAATAAAATATCCAATTAAAAATTATACAAAAGATGATGACATTTGATATTCTGATAGATAGATAGATAGATAGATAGATAGATAGATAGATAGATAGATAGATGATAGATGGATAGATGGATGAATGGATAAATGGATGGATGGATGGATGGATGCATGGATGCATGGATGCATGGATGCATGGATGCATGGATGCATGGATGGATGGCTATGGCTATGGCTATGGATATAGAGATATGGAGATACCCCTGATATCTACATTTAGACAAGAAAATAAATAAATATTTTTTACCCTTATTAGAGGTTCAAACATACAACAGAAAGTGTGAGTATTCTAGGCTTTTTTCCTTCAACAGTTTTTTTCATAGTTCTTCACTGAAAAAGAAAATGGTTCATGACAAGAATATTTCAGATAAATCCATGATTTTGTACAATGAATATACATTAATACAACAAAAAAAGATCAAGTTGGAGGAAACTTCAGGAAATAGGAGAAAGAAGAATAGAGTGGATCCTTTCCTAACAAGGATAGTGCCTGTTTCCATAAATTCAGTTTATAGTGAGGTTAAAACGTTTTTAATAAGCTGTTATATTAAAAATATATTGATGTAGAAAATTATTTATAGGGCTGGAGAGATGGCTCAGCTGTTAAGAGCACCCGACTGCTCTTCCAGAGGTCCTGAGTTCAATTCCCAGCAACCACATGGTGGCTCACAACCATCTGTAAAGAGATATGATGCCCTCTTCTGGTGTATCTGAAGACAGCTACAGTGTACTTATATATAATAAATAAATAAATCTTTAAAAAAAGAAAATTATTTATACTTAATTTTAATAACAGGTACATGAACATATAAGTGACATACACATATGCATAACTTTATAGATCAACTTGAATTTTAAATGAAGCAAGAGTATTTTGGATAAGAGAGATCATATTCTAAAATAAATATATTATCCTCATACCAGATATGTAAAACTTGGACAGAAACTTTTGGATTCCCAGACACTTACATTAATGAAATAATTTTATTAATGTTTCTGTTATTTCATTTGTTTGGTTGTTATATTTCTCTTTGTTTCATATTCCCAAATGTTTTTGTAGACTATTAATCATTGTTTAATGTTGGTTGAATATCATAGACACATTCATTACATGACCTTGGAGTTTTTCTCTGTAGTAACACTCTTACATTGTCATTTCAAGCTTCTGTGCCCTTTGACTGCATTCTCTTCTAGTATCTGTTCTGCTCATCCCCGTCCAATCACTCTGTCAGGTAATGATCACATTTTTACCTAAATGAGTCACCTATAGAGAAGCAGCCACTCTTCCAAGTGCAATTACATTGAGCACAGTACCATTACAGTGATATTTGTTGTTGAATTCCCCACAGCGTTCTGTCTTAATAACTTTCCCTTAATTGTTAACTCCAACACAAATGCAACAAATCACATGGAAAGACTTTTCGAGGGAGCGTTTTCATTCTCCAACAGTCTTTTCTCTTTTAATTCTTAGAGGATTTCATATGCTATATGATGAAACATGATCATAGCCACTCTCATTTTTCCACTCCAGCTCCTTTGGATATTATCACATATGTTCAGCTCTCAACCACTATTATCTATCCTCTTCCTTCTCCTCCTCCTCCTCCTCCTCCTCCTCCTTCTCCTCTTTCTTCTTCTCCTCTTCCTCCTCCTTCTCTTCCTCCTCTCCCTTCTCTTCCTCCTACCACACTGCATCCTGTTAGTGCATATATATGTATATACACACACACACACACACACACACACACACAGACTGATGTGGAATCATCAGTTGCATGCAACATTTGCAGCCTAGGAGTAGCAACATCTCAAAGGATGGTTCTCAAACTCTAGTACCTATCACCTGCCGATAGCTCGTCAGTTAGGGGTGGCACCTTATGAGTTTCTCCCCATCTATGTTGAGAGTTTGCCTTTTAGTAGTTATATGTTCCTGCATTGACAACTGTCCACTGCAGAAATTTCTCCAGCCAAGTTTCACAGCAGCCCAGGCCCATAAACACAAACATTAATATTAGTTTAAAGCATAATTGTTTAGCAATGAATGATAACTCCTACCCTTCTACTACATAGGGCAGGTATATAGTAACAGACCTGACTTTACTCCTGTGGAGGAGGAGCCAGAACCACTGAGAAAGTGGGTTGCCCATAATCCACTTACCACTAGTGGAGACATCTTGCGTGATAGGTTGATATTGTAACATGCAAGGTTCAACGTCAGGTAAGAGCACCTGTTTCCTTCTCCCCGAGGCATCTGCAAAGGAACTTTCAGCATCGTGTAAACAAACCAGCATGGAGGAGACTTCTTGGTTGGCTTGAGATCCAATCCATTTTGTCCTGCTCCCAAGGTGTCTTCGGCAACAGCATCTTACTATATAGTTTCAGTTGATGAAATAGCACAATGCCAATATGTTGTTTTGGAGACCAATGCGGACTGCTTAACCAGGAACTCATGAAGCTATCCCATGCCAGGCACTACGATTGTATTTTGAAATTAGCTTACCCTTAAATGGTTCTACAAGCATTTTCTACATATCCTTAGCTTCAGTTAGTCCACTCATTGCCTGCTCCTCTTCCCTATCCCCATTTGAACCCCAGTATTCCCCTTCCCTTCCTTTGCATCACATTTGTTCTCTCACCTCTAACTATATTGTCTAATTGGCTTGTATAAGAGTAGGCTAGTATGCCTTTATATATCTTTTTCAGACAACCTTCTTTTTGGTTAACTCTCTTGCATACTCCCAGAATTTTTTTTTCTGTCCTTCCTGCCTTCCTGGTTAAGCCTTTCCACCTACAGTTTTTGAAAAGGGAATCTCAGAATATTTCTCAGCGTGGAATCAAATTTGGGGGGCTTAAGGAGTCCTCCTACCTTAGCTACCCTGCAGTTCCACTCCTAGGGGTTCATGGATGTAAAAGGACCAAGTGAAAAATCCCTGTCATTCCAGCATCCTCACGTAAGTCCAGTGTTCATAACCAGGTAAGACTAGTTGCACTGAGGGGATGAGAAAATGGATCAGTGGTATAGGACTTACTACTTAAGTATGAGTTAAGATATTCAGAACCCATGAAAAATCTGGGTTTAGTAGCTCACACATATTTTCCCAGTTCAGGGGTGTCAGAAACAGAAGGACTTTGGAGACTTGCAGGCCAGCCAGTCTAGAGAAAAGTAGAGAAAACTAAGTCCCAGAGTCAACAAGAGAACTGTTGGAGAGAGAGAGAGAGAGAGAGAGAGAGAGAGAGAGAGAGAGAGAGAGAGAGAGACAGAGACAGAGAGACAGACAGAGACAGACAGAGACAGACAGAGACAGACAGAGACAGAGATAGAGAGACAGAGACAGAGAGAGACAAAGAGAGACAGAGAGAGAGACAGAGAGAGACAAAGAGAGACAGAGAGCGACAGAGAGACAGAAAGAGACAGACAGAGAGAGAGACAGAGACAGAGAGACAGAGACAGAGACAAAGAGAGACAAAGAGAGACAGAGAGCGACAGAGAGACAGAAAGAGACAGAGACAGAGAGCGACAGAGAGACAGAAAAAGCAATCTAGGAAGGTTCTCACTCTTGAGCTCTCATCAGAAATATACTGACAAACAAGGGAAACCACAAACACACACACACACACACACACACACACACACACACACACACCGCACATATATACTTTGAAATTAATAATTATGCAAAATTTTGAACTACTGAATTACTGAATGTCCAAGAGGTTTTTCTTTGTGTATTTACAACTTGCTATTGGTGCAAACCCAGCTTACAATAGGTCTATGGAGAATCTGGATATGTGCTGGAGGCAGTGGACAAGACGCCATTCCCACTGTATGAAGGCTTTACTAGACCTGACCCCTAGGGTAGCTTTGGCTTCAGGGATAAGGCCTTCATGATTCCACTTCTAGAGGCAAGCTGCTCCCTGCAATCATGCATAAATCTAATAACAAATGGGGAACACTTCCTGCTGTGAGGATGGGAGCTCATGACTAAGTCATCCTAACAAGAGAAGCTTCTGGGACTCGAAGTTAAATTTCCTCCTACAGAAAGGATGGGTGACATTAGGTACGGAACTGTGGCTATTAGAATGCTACCGTGTTTCAATTTTTAATGTAGACCTAACTTTATCTTATCTTTTTGGCTTTTCTTGTTTATATTGTGCATCATGTCTCTTTCCTTTTAAAAATTACATTAATTCTGTCTTCCTTGATACAGTTTCTTCAAATGAAGTGATCTTAATACTATAAAGGACTACTTTAATCCATGTAATTCGGATAAGTACAGGAGACAGGCAGGAAGCATTTGGTTTACTGAGTAATGAATCACCAAGTGAACGAAAAGAAAAGAAAAATAGCCTCAAAGACAGGCTAGTCGTGATGAGTGAAACCTCAGAAGGAACCTAGGGCTCCCACTTTGCTAGGGGTCTGGGCTGTCAGTGCCTGTCGTTCTCAGCAACTGTTATTCATCCAGGAACCCATTCCTTGTCTCCCAATTTTACTTTCTTTTTAGAGGAAAATATAATCAGTTTTATTAACAGAAATTTCACATTCAGAGCCCGTTTTAATACATAATGCCAAGAAAGAAAATCCTTCGGTTCCTTGGGAAAGAAAGCAGTCCTGTAGAACCATCAGCACTGTTACCAACATTTCCACATTGCCGATTCCTAAAACAATGTCGCGGAGACAACCGGAAGATGATAAGTATTGGCGGAAAAGCTCAGAGATTTGGAGGTACGTCTACGTCTCCATGGCGTAACCTGGCATGGCAAGCAGGGCTTCCGGTGCAAATGACTTTAAGTTTTGCCCTTAAAACCTGGATTTAAGAGAACCCAGAGCAGCGTCCCTGGGTTCAGAAAATGGTGGTCAAACAGTTTCCAACTTTGGCACTGACCCTCTATGCTCCTCTTTCTTTGACTGAGCATACAGACAGATGTGGAGTTTCCATCCAAGTAATCAGTGATAGTGTGGAAATGAAGACAGCACAAGACCATCCAGTGATAGAGTGTTTTAGCATGCATAAAAATGGACTGCCATCTAGTATTGGTTTTTAATAAAATATGTGATTAGCTTTCCTCTTATCAACTGAAGTCCCCAAATTTTTTATAACTTCAAAAAAAATATCTCATGGCAGACATTCTAGAGTCTCTGATTTGTGTCATTTCATATTTTTTTCTGAATATAAGACCACTCACAGAGAAATACACCTTGGCTAGTATGTCATACAGAGATCTCAGTGCCTTTAATACCGCTATTAATATCCGAGAAAATCCAGAGCCTCCTACATATTCCCTCTTGTTGTTTGCACCTGGTGTCAACTTAGTCAGAATGATCTGTGTAAAACACGTAATTTAGTAGGCTCCTCAAGAAGTAATGCAGAATGTATAAACCCGACCTGCCTAATTTCCAGTGAAATACAAGAGAGAAATGCATATTAATGTAAAGTGACTGTAAATCAAAAGCGATTTCATTTTCTAAGGTAGTGTAAAAGCCAACCCTGTTAGAAACCATAATTCTGCTGTCACAATCTGTTAGATATACTGCTGACCTTCCTGGGAAGTTCCTGCATGGATCAAGAGGACTAACATTAAATGGCAAAGCACTAGTGTGAGCTAGGGTATTTAGCTCACTAGAGCAAGTCCTTAGCCACAAGTCACACTTTCCTAGTACAAATTCCTCTTGCTATATGCGTGCACACATTGACATACAATGTGCTCTCTCTCTCTCTGAAGAATATACAAAGAAATTCATTGTGCATTCCATGTCTGTGTTTACATATTTTTTCCCAATCAATACTGAACCTGATGCGCCAGTGTTTTCAAGGAACAGTTGAAAGATTTTTGTGTTGTAATTCAGAATGCCACATTGTCTGATTGACTTAAGAATGTATATTTTCTCTTGGTGTTTTACATTTATTATTAATAAATGGTGGTAGCTAACATGATTGCTTGGCTGCCTACCTCTCCAAAATGAATTATTCTATTAAAGTTGTGACTTTCAATGTTAAGCCTGAGGTAAGAAATGGGCTTGAATCTGAAATTGTTTTCACAGTGACTTCATTACAAGGAAACAGATCAATTCCCTTTGGAAAGAGGCTCGGAGAACAAGCTGCTTTTGAAACTTGTGGGAATTTTCAAAGCAAAAGTAAATGAGTAGTGTTTGCTAGACTGCATTACAGTTGATTACTACAATTTTCAATAACGAGTTGATGTTTCTATAGATGGTACTAATTTTATTATTACAAAAATTATAAGAAGTATTATATTATTACCATATATATAATTCGATACCTTGAAAGCTTTGCAGTAAGAACTTCTCTTAGCTTTTCAATATTTATTTTATTGTTTTATGTATGAGTGTTCGACCTGTATATACATATGTATATTATGTGAATGCCTGTGCCTGTGAAGGTCAAAAGAGAGAATCAGATCCCCTTGGACTGGAGTTACAGACAGTTAATAAATTCTGTGTGGGTGTTGTGATTGAATCAGTGTCTTCTGTAAGTGCAACAAGTGTTCTTAACCTCTGAGCCATAAATTTTTGTTAGGCTAGCATATTAAAAAGGAAGATGAGGGCAGGTTGCTTAGATTTCCCTGACTTTTAAATAATTATCACAGTACCATTATAGGAGAAGGTGGATTCCTAGTCCCCTCTCAGGGGATTCTGTCAGTCACTATGCTCCTACATCAGTGGCTTTGCTCTCACAGAGCTAAGAAGAAAAGCATTCATTTCGATGTTCATCCTGCATGCAGGTGTGTGTGTGTGTGTGTGTGTGTGTGTGTGTGTGTGTGTGTGTGTGAGTGTGTGTGTGTGTACTACAGCATGTATGTGGAGGTCAGAGGGCAATGTTCAAGATTCCATTCTTGCCCTTCATCACATGTGTTCTGGTGACCGAAACCTGATTATCAACTTTAGTGGCCTTTACTCCCTGAACCGTCTAATCAGTCCAGGAAATGCACTTCATGAATCATTTCTATTGTCTGCTCTGCTCCAAAGACTGAAAATATGAAGTTCGTGGTTTCAGTAGCAGCTCCACTAATAGTTTTCTGACTGAATCAATCAGGACCTCAAGGTTTGTTATAAGTTTGGCATGGTATATGACTAAAAGCTAAAAGTAGATATTCTGTAAACAGCAATGATGTTTCCACTCAAAAATGCAGTAAAATTATTTTTTTTTCTTTTCTTTTTTTTCGGAGCTGGGGACCGAACCCAGGGCCTTGTGCTTGCTAGGCAAGCGCTCTACCACTGAGCTAAATCCCCAACCCCCAGTAAAATTATTTTAAATGTTGTTTATTAATTAACAAATTTATACTACATAAATACTTTAAAGCTTCCATTCGTATGAACAGATCGCTTTGATATAGAGCGTACTTGCAAATGATGCATAGTTTCCTCGCCTTACCACTATATGGCAGAATAAAGATTTCAGGCATCCTAGCAAAGTTAGAAGGTTCATAAACTTAGGTGGGTAGGGAGGAATTAGAAGGAGCCAGGAGGGGGGGGATGTTCAAAATATAGTGTATGGTATGCTTCCAATGTAAATATTTTAAATTTTAAATAAAACTTAGAAAATAAAGCCCTAACTAGTTAACCATAAAAAATTTATTACATATTGCAAGCCCTCCTTACAAAAAAGCATGTTTATCAAAATGACTGAATTCATTGAGTTCCCTATTATATCAATTAATGAAAATTTGAGACCACTGCCACAGAAAACCTAAAGCAAATATTTGTGTTGCTCTTAATATCATCTTGAAAAGGACATTTTGCTTAGGGGTATTTAAAGTATTTGAAGAAGAATAATGGGAAATAAAATAATGGAAAGAATATTGTTAGAAAATTCTTAGCTGGGTATAATTTATTTTTGAGGACATTTATATGGCTAAAATGACCATAAGGCAAGTTCAAGATAACTATGTGTCTACCTCCAAGCGAGGTGGTTCTCCAGCATGACTTACCTCTCAGGTGGGTCCAGACACTTAATGACTTCAGTCTTTGACACGCAATGTCAAATCTGCCTCTTTATTCATAGTGGTAGGATAAAAGCACTTTCAACCACTTCATGAAGTCCCAACCCATACAATGATAAAGAGAAAGCATTTTCAACAAATGGTGCTGGTCTACCTGGATGTGTGCTTGTTCAAGAATGCAAATAGATCCAAATGTATCACCCTGCACACAAAACTCAAGACCAAGTGGATCAAGGACCTCAGCACAAAAACAGAAACACTAAATCTAATAGAAGAGAAAGTGGGAAATAACCCTGAGAGCATTGGTGCAAGGGACAATTTCCTGAACAGAACACCAGACACAAGAACTAAGATGGAAAATTTAATGGGTTCCATGAAAAGCTTCTATAAGGTAAAGGACGCTGTCAGTAAAACCCAAGATCCAGTTCACTGGCTACGTGAAGCTCAAGAGAAGGAACACCAAAGTGTAGATGCTTCAGTTCTTCTTAGAAAGGGGGAGAAAAATAGTCAAGGAAGAAAATACAGAGACAAAGTTTGGAGCAGAGACTGAAGGAAAGGCCATCCAGAGACTGCCCCACCTGGGATCCATCCCATATACAGACACCAAACCCAGACAATATTATGGATGCCAAGAAGTACATGCTGACAGGGGCTTGATATATCTGTCGCCTGAGAGGCAGAGTCTGACAAATACAGAGGCAGATGCTGGCAGCCAACCATTGGACTGAACATAAGGTCCAATGCTCAGCAAGAACTAGAGAAAGGACTGAAGGAACTGAAGGTGTTTGCAACCCACAGGAAGAACAACAGTATGAACTGACCAGATCCCCCAGAGCTCCCAGGGACTAAACCACCAACCAAAAAGTACACAAGGTGGGATCCATGGCTCAACTGCTTATGCAGACATTGTTGGACATCAATGGGAGAAGAGGCCCTGGGTCCTAGGAAGGGTCATGCCACAGTGTAGGAGAATGCTAGGCAGGGGAGGCTGGAATGGGTGTTGGGGGAGCACTCTCATAGAAGTAGGGGGTAGGAGGATGGGATAGGGGATTTCCAGAGGGGAAACCAGGAAAGAGGATAACATTTGAAATGTAAATAAATAAAATATCCAATAAAAACCACAGCCTACAGATTGGGAAAAGGTCTTCACTAACTCTACATGTGACAGAAAGCGAATATCCAAAATACATTAAAAAAAATGCAAGAAGTTAGAAACTAAAAAAAAACCAAATAACCCTAATAAAAATGAGGTACAGATCTAAACAGAGAACTCTCAACAGAGGAGTTTCAAATGGCCCAGAACCTCTTAAGGAAATGTTCGATACCCTTAGTCACCAGGGAAATGCAAATCAAAACAACACTGAGATTCTAACTTACACCAATCAGAATGGTTAAGATCAAAAACTCTGATGACAGCACATGCTGGTGAGGATGTGGAGAAAGAAGAACACTCTTGCATTGCTAGTGGGATTGCAAATATGTAACACCACTCTGGAAATCAATGTAGCAGTTTCTCCAAAAAAATTGGGAATAGTTCTATCTAAAGATCTGAAGATCCAACTATTCCACTACTGGACGTATATACCCAAAAGATGCTCCACCATACCGTAACGATGCATGCCCCATCATGTTCATAGCAGCTTTATTTGTAAGAGCTAGGAACTGGAAACAACCCTGATACCCCCTCGACCAAAGAACGATTACAGAAAATGTGGTTCATTTATACAATGGAATACTACTCCAATATTAAAAACAAGGCATCATGAATTTTGCAGGCAAAGAGATGGCATTAGAAAATTTTATCTCCAGTGAGGTAACTCATTCTCAAAAGGATATACATGGTATGTACTCAAATGTAAGTGTATATTAGCCCAAAGTGCAAGATACCCATGTTATACTCCACAGACCCAGAGAAGCTAAACAAGGAAAAAGGCCCAAGCAAGGATGCTTGAATCTCACTTAGAAAGGGAATAATATAGCCATAGGGGGCAGATGGAGGGAGAAACTGGCTGGGGATGAGGAGGGGAGTTTTGGATAAAGTATGGGAAGAGACATGAGAGAGGGCCAGATGGCCAGAAGAATGAATGGATATTGGGAACAATAATAAAAGAGAAACTAAGGCATTGGTCAACCAAACCTGGCCCAATTCTGAGATCCATCCCAAGGGCAAATACCAATCCCTAACACTTTTGATGATATTCTGTTATGCTTCCAGACAGGAGCCTAACATAGTTGTCCTCTGAGATGTTCCTGCAGCTGACTGAAACAGATGCAGATGTCCTATAGCCAAATATCAGATGGAGCTTAAGGAGTCTTGTGGAAGAATTGAGGGAAGGATTGGGGGCCCTGGAGGCATAGAAAGTCCACAGGAAGACCAGCGGAGTCAACTAAACTAAAACTTTCTGGATTCTCAGAGACTGACTCACCAAAACAAATAGCATACATGGGCTGAACTGAGGCCCCTGCACATATGTAGCAGATGTACAGCTTGGTCTTTGGGTACGATCCCAACAACTGGAGCAGAGGCTGTTGCCTGTCTGTGGCTCAGTCTCGCAATAGGGCTGCCTTG
The DNA here is from genome assembly GCF_011064425.1 of Rattus rattus. NCBI lineage: Eukaryota > Metazoa > Chordata > Mammalia > Rodentia > Muridae > Rattus > Rattus rattus. Next base: position 169,490,103 of record NC_046157.1, on the reverse strand, counting down.
TCTGGCCTCAGTGGGATAGGAAACCCTGCAGACATGTGATGCTGGGATGTTCTCTCAGAGGAGAAGGGGGTAGGGGATGGGATTGCGTGATGGGTGGCAGGAGGAGGTGGGGGCAGCAGTCAGGATTTAAAGTGAGTAAATAATAAATTAATGGAAAAAAGAAAAAAGAAAGAAAAAAGTGTTCTTGCCGCGCCTGCAGCAGAGATAACCGAGCTCCGGGGCAGACATGATGCCTGAGTGGGAGCCGGTTCGAGGGTTCGCACCACACGTGGTTAAGCCCCCTGCTTGTGTGCGGCGGACTGCAAGAAGATGTGCACCTGGACTTGCCCCCTGCTGCAAACTTGGCTCTGGGCTGATGGGCATCTGGGTCATGGGAAAGATCATTGTCAGCACTTATTTCTTTATTCCTTTTTTGTTTGATTCTGAGTATGATCTTGGCAAGACAGAGATTTCCTCTAATATTAGGACAGAAGGCCTTGATCTATTTTTGCTTACTAATACCACAAGCTTTCCTACTTCCTCTTTACAGCAGACAGAGCCTCTGATGACAGGGACTCCAAGGTTGCAGATTATGTCTTCTCTTATAGATAAGGAAATCAAAGATTTAGCAAAGAATTATACTTATAAGGATAGTGATACTTCTTCTATTAGGGTGTTGGTAGAACTGTTGAGAAATGATTCCTTGAGCTTTGGGTCGGCTATGAATATTTTACAGAGTATAGAAACAGGTGGTGGCAACCAGGTACTTACAGGGGACCACATGTGTATCGACCAACGGATGCTCCATTACCATTTACTGGAGAATATGATTTGAATTTTGATAGGTGGGTTACTAAGGATGGATATAGGGTCAGGTATTTGTCACTGCCTTGGTCAGAAAGATTGACAAGAGCCCGTCCTCCTTGGTGTGTGCTCTCAGAAGAAGAGAAATGGGAGGTGAGGTCACAGATCATCAGATACTTTAGACAGGGGTCAGGCATGCAATATTATTGCCCCAAGCCTTGGATGTGCATCTACAGGACTAACAAAGATGGGATCAAAGGGTTAACTAGAGCGTTAGAACTAGGTGCACAGACCTGATGGCGTAAGATATGCTAGACTTGCGGTCCCCTGAAACTTCCTCCTTGGTGTGAAAAACGGAAAACTAGACTAGGCTGGCTGACTGCGGCTAGTCTGAAAATAAAAAAGCAAGCTGTACCTTTTTGCAGAAAAATCAAATATTTCTGGCCATGGTCCAAGATTGTTATGCAATGAAAATTGTGTATAAATGTCTGATGCTCTCTTAGTAAAGTTGCAACAGTTGACCACACTCTCTCTGTGTCTGTGTCTCTGTTCGCCATCCCGTCTCCGCTCCACACGTGTCCTCAACAGGGGTCCCCCCGCGGATCCTTGGAACCTCCAAGATTGCCGACCGCGGCATGTTCTGAAAGGTTAAGAATACTTGCCTAGTATTTAGAAAGGTCTTTTCAACACTCAGAAACAAAAAGAAAAACAAAAGGCAAAGGTATATTTTAAGATAAGTAAAATAAAAATCCCTGGATGCTTTGACCATTCTGAAAGAAACAAACAAGAAACAATACAGAACAAAGAAATAATATTAGAAGATGCAAGGGGAAATGGCCAATTAACATATAAAGGCAGACCAAGAATTATACTCAACTTCTCAGTGGAGGCTCTAAAGCCAGAAGAGACTAGACCAATGTATTGTAGACTGTAAGAAACAATGGATGCCAACCCCCATTACTATACCCAGCAAAAATTTTCATCATCATTGATGGGTAAAACAAGATGACAATGTCAAATTTAAACATTATTCACAAATTCAGCTCTACAGAGGAAACTAGAAGGTAAACCCCAACAAAAGGAGGGTAACTACACCTGAGAAAACACAGGCAATAATAATCTCACACAAGCTAAACCAAAAAGAAGGCACACACACACACACACACACACACACACACACACACACACACACGCACACGCACACGCACACGCACAAGCACTAGTACTAGTACTAGTACTAGTATTACTCCAACTACAACTACTACTATTACTACTACTACTGCTGCTGCTGCTACTACTACTATTACTACTAGTAGTAGTATTACTACTACTATTACTGCTACTACAACTACTATTATTAGTACTACTACTTTAATATTACTACTACTACTACAACTACTACTATTACTACTACTACTACTATTACTATTAGTACTACTACTATGACAACTACTACTATTACTACTACTACTTTTATTACTACTACTACTACTACTATTACTATTACTATTACTACGACCACACCACCATCAACAAAATAACAGGAATTAACAATCATTCATCATTAATATCTCTAATATCAATGGACTCTACTTGACAATAAAAAGACACAGCTAACATAACGGATAAAAAAAACATGATCCAACCTACTGTTACATACAAGAAATACACTTCAACATCAACAATAGATACTTCCTCCTAGTAAAGATTTGGGAAGACATTTTCCAAGGAAATAGACCCAAGACACAAGCTGGATAGCCATACTAAACTAATGTCTTTTAAACTAGATTTCAAGCCAAATTAATCAAAATATATGGAAAAGGACATTTCCTACTCATCAAGGGAAGAATCCATCAAGATGACATCTCAAATCTTAACATCTATGCCCGAAATGAAAGGACACCCACACTGCTAAAAAGTAAGATACCCATCATGTGTTAGAAGAAGTAGTTGACTTTAAACAAACAAAAATATACCTATTTTTGATATTAGGCAATAAATAATTACTAAAGTGGAATTGTTTTATGTTAAAAAATTTCTTTAGTATTAGCACACAGAAGACCCATGTATTATCATATCTCTTTCGATATTCAGTGTGCCATTATATCACTTCAGACTGAGAATGTTGTACTCTGTACTTGTGAGAAAATAACGTAATGAGGCTAAGTAACAGTTTAGCATTTCATACATGCAATATTAGACTCACCGAGCCTATGAAAAGCTATTGGAAAATGCTCACAATCCTTGCCCATGATGTGCAGAGTCTCACTAAAGACAACTAACACAGCTGCTTAATGGCACTGAGGAATGGACAGAGATAAAATGTTTTCCACTTAGAATGCCACTTCCCGTGTGGTTTTACTTTTGTTCTGAAATTTTTATTGAGTGAAATCACTCTACATTGATTGGAAGTATTCAGTAACTAAATTGAGTATAAATTTGCCTTCTGGTATTCCTGAAGATGATTTGTGAAAAATATCTCTATCATCTCAAATAATATTATTTTCTTCTTCCCATGTGTCTCCTCGACATTCTCAAGGAGTCTACACTTCGATTTCTGATCAGCCTCTGAATGACACATCATGTCCACAACATCTTTGACCTGATTTCTTCCCCGGGATTCTAAACCTCATAGCACATGAACCTTTAATTCAAGAGCTCTGAACTACTAGTGGGTTCATTATCATACCCTGTTTTTTTTATTAGTCCTCTTGTTTATATCTTTTTCATCAATATAATACATGCATTCTCAAATATGGCACAGGAATGTTCCTTCCTAATATCTTTCTAAATAACACATTAAAATCAGGGCTGGCAAGATGGCTCAACTGGTAAAGATCCTTTCCTCCATTCCAGATGTCTTGAGGAACTTAGTTTGAACCTTAGATCATACCTGATTGAAACCAAAGAACCACTCTTCAAGTTGTCCTCTGAGCACCACAAAGTCTTTCTAGCATGTACACACACACACACACACACACACACACACACACACACACACACACGCACGAGATAAATACATGTAATTTTAAAAATAAATAAGTGGTTACTGAATAACTATTATGCACAAAAGAGAGTCTTCCTACAAAGGGTGATCTTCTGCCTTAACTTAAATAAAATGAATGTCTGGGGTGACAGAAAATCCCTCAAGGGAGACTCTGTTGTCGGCTCCACTCTACAGCTCAATTACCCAGAGTGAATAATTCTGAGATACTTAAGTAAGGGTGTTTGGTTTCATCTTGTGTTTTGTTTTTGACAAGTTTTCTGCTTCCTTCCTTGCTGGCTTGCTTTACATCTGTTACTAAACAACTGGTGGGTGCTGGATTCACAGGAAAGTCGTGGACATTTGTTAATCAGCACAAACACGGTAACTTGCTGCTCTCCTTGGGAAGGATCAACTGTTTAAGTCTAAAACTGATCAGGTTACCTGCCAACAAAATTGCATTTTAAGGAGAGAGAGAGAGAGAGAGAGAGGTAGAGGGAGAGAGAGAGAGAGAGAGAGAGAGAGCGCTCTTATTAGTTAATACAGTCATATACTAAAAGTGTATTTTCTAACAGCGAAGATTCCTCCTAAGTCTTTTCTTTCTGTATTCACTCAGCTTTTGAATGAGGTTTCTGGAATCTGAAAACTCTAATTTCAGTTACCTAGTAACTGGGATGTTTCCCCCCACCCTTTTCCATCCATTTTTAGACTCTGTCACTTTGGAATGCTGATGTATATCCTGTGATATTGGAGGTATACGATCTGCTTTTTGATTTTGTTTTTATAGGGGATTACAGTTAAGCAATTAGATGAATCTCAGAGGAGACTTTGAACTCCGGACTATTAACATTGCTGAGACTGTACAGACTATGGGACTTTTGAAATTTGACTAAATGTATTTTGCATTATGCTGTAGCTAGGTATGGCCTCCACTAGCTCATAAGTTTAAAATGCCTGTGGGGGACAAGAATTAGAATGTGGTGGCTTTAATATGCTTGGCCCAGTTGAGTGGCACTGTTAGGAGGTGTGTTCTTGTTGGAGTAGATTTGGCCTTGTTGGAGAAAATTTGTCACTGGGGAGGGGAGGAGTGCACTTTGAGACCCTCCTCCTCGCTGCCCGAAAGATTCAGTCTTCTAGTCTTCTCCCGTTTGCCTTAGGAACAAGATGTTGAACTCTCAGCTCCTCCTGCACTGTAACTGCCTGGGTGTTGCCATGCTCCCACCTTGATAATAATGGACTGAAACTTTGAACCTGTAAGCCAGCCCCAATTAAATGCTGTCTTTTATAAGAGTTGCCAGGCATGATGTCTCTTCACTCAACGGAAACCTAACTAAGGCACACCTAAAGATCTCTAGATATAGCATATTAAAGTTTGTTGGAACATCAACTATGTACACAGCAGTATCCTTAATCAAGTAACTGATGAAATAATGTCTTATAAAATTAAGATAATTTTTCCATTCTCAACATAATTACACATGAAGTAAATGGGAAGTATTTTTACAAATACTTAGTGTCCCGAAAACAGTTACTAACTCATTTGATCTTCATCCTTTTTATCTACAAACATATCTGGGATATGATCTTTGCCTTCTGTGAGTTTCAATCTTTGGAAACTGTAGGGATTAAGTGGAGATAAATGTACTACACTGCTCATCCTCTTACATGTGTTGGTCCTCTTTAATAATTATGGGGCCTGGACCAAGTCTCTTTACTTCTCTGAAGCTCAGCTTCCTTTTGGGAAGAAATGGAAGAATTTGTAGATAAAAATGGCCACATCCTTCTCCATAGCTGTGTGACTTTAAAATTCTCACTCTCTGTGTAAGTCAAGTTCCCCTCTTCTAATGAATTCAATTAGCATCGTTGGGAGTTGCAGCAATGATGAAGGATGATGAATTTATCAACATAGTGACTCTGTGATGCCAGGAGCCCCGGGGCATGAAGCTGAAGCAGGAACACCATCGACATGTAGGAGTCTTGGCAAAGAAAGCAAACCAAGAGAGGGAGAGGCCATCACTAGTCTCCACAGAATATTAGCTGAACTATCCTCATAATTGGTTCATACTGACTGTTGTAGAATGTCCTTTACCACAGCAAAACAAAGTCCTGGATAAAAATGTGTGTGCTAAAGAGCTCATTCCACAACATGTCAAGTATTGTATGTGGACAATCAGAAGGCATAAGCCACACTTGACCTGTGTCACAAAATTCTAAAGTGCTCTCAAGGAGCAGTACAAAGCAGCTCTTGCTCCTCTAAACATCCTTCCAATCCCTATATAGAGACATGCATATCCAGCCTCATTCTACAGTGAAAGATAGACTATTAGTTTAAAGGGCCTATGCACAAATCCCCAACCTTCCATTTATTAACTTCATGGAGATACAGGACTTACCTTGGCTCTAATATTATCTAATTATCTATTCCTTAGACTTGGTTTCTTCAATCCCTCCCCTCATTGATCCCTCCCCTTCTCTTCAGAGACAAGGGAGCACTACTTGGATTCCCAGTAGAGCTAGGGACATCCTCTCCCACTGAGGCCAAACCAGGCAGTCAAGATAGACAGAAGGAGACCCAGTGGCACGGAACAGGAAACAAGACAGTCCCACTCCACGTCTTAGTGGTCACACATGAGGACCAAGTTGCATATTTTCTACAAATGTGTTGGGGGCCTAGTTCTAGCCCCTGCAGGCTCCCTGGTTAGTGGACGAGTCTCTGTGAGCCCCAGGGGCCCAGTTTAGTTGACTCTGAACGTGTTCTTGTGGTATCCTTCATTCTTCCAGCTTGCTCAATGCTGTCCTCCACTCTTCCACAAGACTTCCCAAGCTCTGCCTGATGCTTGGCTTGGCTCTGTGCATCTGTTTAAATCAGCTGCTGGATGAAGCCTCTCAGAGGACAGCTTTGCTAGGTTCCTGTCTGCAGGCATAGCAGAGTATCATTAATAGTGTCGCGGATTTGCTCGCTCACATGAGATAGATCTCAATTTGAGCCAGTCATTGGTTGGTTATTCCCTCAGTCTCTGTTCCACCTTTATCCACGCACACCTTGGAGGCAAGACAAATTGTGGGTTGAAAGTTCTGTGGGTAAATCACCCCTCCTCTGGAAGTCCTAGCTGGCTACAATAGGTGAGCACTTTCGTTTCTATATCTCCCTCTGGTAGGAACCACAGCTAAGCTAACCCCCATAGACTCCCACATCCCAGTCTCCTGCTAGTCCAAGAGATGCCCCCACTCATTTCCATTCTCACTCCCAGCCCTCTCCTGAGTCCTGCCTCCACACTTGATCTCTATCCCCATTCCCTTCCTCACTGCTTCTCCCACCCACTTCCCTCCCTCCATCCACTTCGGATCAATATTTGGTTTTCCCCTTCTGAGGAAGATTTATGCATTCTCCCTTGGGACCTCCTTATTACACAATTTCTTTGGGTCTGTGAATTGTAGCATGGGTACCATGTACTTTATGGCTAAAGTCCAATTTAAGTGAGTACATACCATACATGTTTTTCAGGCTCTGGGTTATCTCACTCCGGAAGATATTCTCAAATTCTATCATTTTTCCTGCAAGATCATTACATTCCCCTCCTTTTAATTTTTGGATACTTTTACTTGCTCTTTAGGTAAAAGTTTTTATCATTAATATGACTTGAGACCTCTCTCAAATTATGTATAGAATGTTCTGAGAATATAATATACTGGGATAAGACAAAACTAACTAGAAAATCTAACACTATGGTCCAGTCTTCACTAAAAGCAATTCTGTCCTTCAAATTTGCCTTCAATGACTTTTAGCTCATGTACTAATGGACAGTAAGCATCAATGCAGCTAGCTTTCCTCTGCGTTCTGGTACCAGATCTTGATGATTCCTAAGATTTTGTTTTCCCCTGCTGTTTACATATGAGAAATACATTTACTTTTTGTAACTTATTATGGGACAAAGACAGATGTCCTGTTTCAGTCATGAGCTCAGAACGAAGAATAGGCAGGGACTGACAAATTTATTTGTCTGAGTTACTATGAATATGTCTAAAGTAATCTCCTTAGAATTGAAGGTAAGGGTCTAAGACATGTAAATATCTAAACCTGAAAGTCAAAGGATTACATCTTTGAATTCTGAAAGAGCTGGACACCACTTCTGTCATCTTCAGTGTCCCTCTGGACAAGCTAACCAATCATTGTGAATCTCGGTGTCTTCTTCTATGTGGGGCCTCACTTGAATAGTTAATGTAACAAAATTCTCTTAGGTACCTGGGCACCTTTAAGATAGGAATGTATAGTAATTGGTTAGCAGTCTTCCTTTATACTAGATTATATGGTTGATAAAGGTTTGTGATGTAAATTATACAAATGGGTAATCTTAAAATATACTTCCCAGAACTTTTACTTTGGCAAGTTCTCTTTTATATGTTTCATTGAAATCACTATAAAGTGGGACTCTTCAAACAAAGAGGAGTCTAAGAAGGGGATCAAAGGCTGACCTTTTCTTTGTTGGCTGGATGATTTCAACTGAAGTCAAGACTTTCACTTCCTTTTTAAAAGTACCATAAATTTTAGAAGCGTGTTTTTCAAAAGGAAACTTAACGTAATATTTAACCAGTTTCCAAAATTAAGATCTAGATAAAACTCTTAACTTCATGTCAGATCAATGAAATATAATACTCCCCACTACCATACCATATATCATACGTAGTCACAATGAAACACGGACCCTTCTGTGCCTAGTTTTGTGTTGGAGAGTAGGGTACTGGAGATAACTTAAGACTGAAAGGCAAGATTAGTCATGCAGAGAATTTTGCAAGGCCATTGGAATCCTTTAGAGAGGCTGAATTCGTAAGCCTGGCAGCTTTTCCATGCAACTGGAAAGAGTTTCAGAGGAATGAAAAAGAAAGATTTACCTATGTGCAATTTGATAAAGAGGCTCCAACGGGACATGGGAAGTGCACACAAGTCCTGCATGACAATATACATATGTAGGTCAGCAAAACGTTCAAAGGCAGACTAGGATGACAGCACGTAAGGCAATGTGCCTGTGTCTAAGTATTAGGATCCATACTCTGATTCTCAGAATCCATGTTTTTTTCTTTTGTTGTCGTTGTTTGCTTTGTTTGTTTTCAAGAAATAGTCTAGTGTAGTGGTGGGACATGTAGCATCAGGGCATGGTGGGGCGGGGCTGTCAAGATTTAGACAACCAAGCCAGCACACTAATGAGCTTCATGTTGACAGTGAGAAAGAGGATTCGCCTGGCATCAGTCTAGAGTCTCCACATGCTCGTGTACAAAACACCTACAGACCAACATGCACACAAGCACAAGTCCACACACCAAGCCCAAAGCTAACCAACAATCAGATCTGTTCAAAAGCACAACCACTGTGTATTTCATGAAGCCAAACTAACATTTTCAAGTCTGGAAATCAATAAAAACCTGTAAATGATAAATGACAGGAAATTTTCACTTAGAAAAATAAAATAAGTCTGAATATTCCTCTGTACACAAACTCTACTTAATCCATGAGACAATCCCTGTCTTACTTTGCTACATATGTACGTTGATACTAATATCCCTATCGCTATGATATCCCTTATGATGGGTTTGCTTAATCACAATTAAAATACCTCTAACCATATACTCACGTATTGAAAAATTATTTATTCTACCAAATCTCAATCTAGAAGTATTTTAGGCAGTCTTTATGCTATATATCTATATCCCTCAGAATCTCCATGCTTGCATTTGCAAGAACAAAAATTATTTCTGTTAAGTTTTGAGTCTTAAACCCCTTAAGGCCTTTATAAATCCACTGCATTTTGTCCATGCAGGCAACTCCCCTGCCTCCCTGCAAAAAGCATTTGGATTGTGGTGACCAAGTACGATTTTTGCTCCATGTTTGATTTAAATCAAATCATTTCTGACACCGTTCAAATCCTTGAGAACCTGTCTATGGCCAATTCAAACAAATAAACACTCAAATAAAAGGTAAAGTGAGGTCCTGCTGTCATACATTTCGCTTAATAGTTGCTTTGCCGATGGATCCAAAGAGAGTGTTTGAAAGGATGCTATGTATTTTCCTGTGATGTCAAAGTGTCAATTCAAAACCCATCTGTTTTAGCTGAAAAAATAATACTTTGTCATAATTCTGCACTACCAGCCAGCATTCTTCCCGGCACCCAGAGGAGACTGCAAAAATCCTCTATTGTCCTAGCACAATGTTAGTTATTATTTATAAGGCTTTGTGAAAAAAAAATGTTGGTCTGACATTCATATAGTTTTCTTAGAAAAAAAAAACATTCCCCTATTCCAACAGTTTTTAAAACATAGCCAAGCACCTAAAGGGATGGTTATTTACCTTGATATTGAATTATTTTCCTAAAGGTTGTCATTTTATAGAAGAGATGCTAAATATTGATAAGGTTTGGTTGGTTCCCCAGCTCCATGCCAAAAAGCATGAAAAAAAAAAAAAAAGAAGTAAAATAAAAGTTTTCTCCTACTGTGCTGCAAATATATTTTATTCAAACCTGGTGTGATGCCCATCTTGACTCTGCGTCCCACAGAATTTTAAGATTGGAAGCGCATCAAAGTTAAGATTACCAAATTAGTATCAATTTAGTGCAATTTAAAGTTGTGTAATCTTGTATCAGAAAGTATAAGCGGAGGCGCTCTTATTCGCCCGTGACATTTCTAGCTGTCTTTATTGCTTCAGTTTTGCAGGTATAGCAAATATCTTTTTGAAAATAGCATGTGGCAAGCTCGCAGAAATCACTTGGTAGTCTAAGGGAGAGACAAACTTTTCTAAAGCCACCAATTCAGTGGACTAACCAAGAAGGTGGATTTCACTTAATAAAAATGGAGATTTTTTTTAAAGCTATTACACTTTATATGAGATGTACCAAGAGTATGTTGATACTTCTTTTTAAGAGAGATTTGACAAATAATACAGAAGTACAAAGATCAAAGACCTCTCAAATTATACAATGTTCTTGAATATTCTCTAGTTTTGGGAACTTTTTTCTCATCCTGTCCCCCAAAGACATACTAAAATACCTTGTTATTATAGATAAGTACCTCCAGAAAGATGAGGCTCATCAGACCCTAAACCATTACACAAAAAATAAAAGATCAGATCACTCATTCGTTTTCAGTCTTTCCTAAATTATTATCGACTGCCATGCCTCCAGACCAGGTTAAGCACTAGAAGCATCATCAATGAATAAACCAGATGTGAGTTTTGGAACACTGCAACCTACCAGGAGAGAAAGAAGACTTGTGCTATCCATATGCTTACAAACGGACTTCACTTTCAATTGTTATCTGTGTTCTATATAACTGATAAAGGATACAAGGGAAGACGCCATCAAGGAAAGTTTACCTTAACCTAGATTATTATTGGAAGGGAACATCTTCTAGACAGAGAAAACCATATTTTAAAAGGCCTTGAGGTGGGAAAGACAGATCAAATTTCACAAACAAAGAGAACACATGGTTGGAATAAAGAGAGCAGAGGAGAAAGGGTGCCCAAGAGCTATGTGAAGCCAAGATTGGGAGGGGTCTCAGGCCATACTAAGGGTATAAGCCTTTATCAGAATAGCTAGTGAAAATACCCAAAAATGAAAATAAGAGGAATGTTATCATATGATCTCCATTCTTAATGTGGATTTTTAACTCTAAAATTCTAAAGGAATGTATTTTTCCTATTGTCCAAAATTGAAGTAAGCAGAGTGGGTGGTTATTACAGTCTTACCATCCAAATTATGGAACGGCATAGACACCGAACAAACGTTGATAAACCAGCTTCATTAGTACATTGTTAAATTTATTTTAGCTCATGGGCTTGAATTCCTCCATGACAGATGACGACGGCATAATTTTGTGTTTGCAATTCATGCTAGCCTAAGTCATTTTGTACTTTAAATTTCTATCAATTAACAAGCACACTCAAGTCCAAGTTAATCCTTACAATTCTTCTAACAACTCCATTCCCATCTGGTAGATTCTATTCCTCTTCAATACAGTTTGTAATCTCAAAACTATTTGTATCATGGATCATATGGCTCAGGAACCTGTATTCTGCATGTTGTGTTACTCACTTGTGGAACATTCTTCGTAAGATGCTGTCCTTTGAACGTGATAAGCTGAATTGTCCTTTAACCTAGATTTTGCCTGCCTCTGTTATTCATCCTAAGCTAGGTTTCTGTTACAGAATAGCGTTGCCATTCTTAAGAGTTCAATATTTTAAGAAAAGAATCATAAGACCCATGTTTGAGATATTCTCTCTTTTGACCTTTTTCCTATATACTTGAAGTCTTCAGATCTTACACTCTGTGAAAGAGGTCACAGGCTTTTTCCAGTCTCGAACTCCCAGAAACACAGCCAAACTACATCTTCCCACCACATGGATCATGATCCGAAGGCTGCCTCTGAGTTCTAGTCCCATTGTCTCTGATCTTCCAAGTGCCTATCGGACCAGGCGGTATTATAATGATGTACTGCTTCAGTTTCATATGTTTCCCATGGCCTTCTAGTCTACAGCTTACTGTGCCCGTGATGATCTGAATCCTCTAGGCTCCACTCTATATTCAGAACTTACCTTTTGGAATTCAAACAAAACTGTTCTCTCTGAATAAATTCTATTTATCACAACTCAAAAAAGCTTTGACTTTCAGACACCGCCTTTGCAATAGATTCATAAAAGTCTACCTGGGAGATCAAAAGCCAAGAATTTTCCCTCTTTGTTCCCTTTACATTATTCTGTGGGCTCCCTTCACTGGGGCAATACACTTTAGCCTCTCAGACTGGTTCTATTAGCAGAAACTCCAGGATACAAAAGAAAACTATGTCAAAGATAAACAATATCTGATGTACTTTCAAAAATTTGACAGTAAATAAAATGTGAGGTGTTAGAATGAAATATTAGTAGATCTAATCCCCTGTGTCAATTTACAAAGACAGAATAAAGACTCCTCGCCATTAGCTTTCCTGTATACCTATTGTTCCAAGCCTATAACCACAAAAATTAAGTTTCCCAACTGATACGGCTTGATACATATTGAATAATCTTTAGTTATCATGATGACTAGCAGCAATTATAAAACTCCTCCTTAAAGGTTTACTTAGTGCAATTGGAATTATTTCCTCATAGATCTGGAACTCATAGCAACAGATTTTAACCATGAAGGCATGCTTTTCCAGCATTTAAGTTACTTCCATTTCATGGCATAATGCTTCCTTAGGCTTTACCACTTAAATGTTGGTGAAGAACCATAGGCCCCGGCATCAAGAGCTCATTGGAAACTCATCATTACAGATCCCTCTTCATATCTAACAAATCAGAGTCTTCATAAACTTTGAGAGGCACCAACATAGATAATTTCTCTGATACCCAAAATGAAGATCATCCTTTATTAATTAATACAAATAATTAGTAATTAATGTAAGGCTGCATTTATATGCTATTTAATGCTGAAAGGGCTACTCTAGAAGCCAAAGCATTTAATTATTAAGAAGCAAAACAAGGAAGAAATGAAACAGCATCATCTGTTCTAAATGTATTTTATCCATACTGATATGAAGCAAGCTCATGGCAAGGGAGGCTCTCTCACTTAGTAACCCATCAAGTCGGCTATCTCTATCATCCTGCTGTGGCAGAAATATAGCAATCTTTAAGTGTTTTACTGAGAAAATTCTTCATGCTTTCTCCATGTGTGATAAGCATGTGCTTGCATGCACATGGATCTCTGTGTGCCTGTCGCTATAAACTTCTCAAAAGACTATGAGCAAGAATATAAAATGGAAGGACTGAAGAAATGGCTGTTTTCAAGAGTCTCAGGGTGTTGGCTGTAATTCTAATGAGCAGAAGCTTAAGACAGAGGACAATATTTTCAGCTGTTCCATCAGTCACCTGAGAGAACACGCTATACATCTTCCAGTTCTCATCAGAAAGTTTTCTGTGACTATTTGCCCCAAGTCACCATGTATGTACATATGCATAGTCATGTTCCCAGAACCAAAGTGAAACTCAGAGTAAAGCAATTGTGCAGGAAGTTCTTGTACCGGGTATGGCCTTAGCGAAGCTGATGCTTATAAATGTTTATTGGTAATGATGCTTTATATACCTGCCATGATTTGCTATGAAATACTTAGATTGCCTTTTGAAAACCAGTGTGTTCTCTGAATAACACTGAGATTCGTCTCAATTTTTCAGTCCTGGCATATCTATCTTGAGCAACTTCATAGAAACTGCTCTAAAATACTGAATTCTGAAACATTAATATGACATTCTTCTTTCGGATGTCTCAGCTTGTCCAATAAAATGAGTTAGTATTAATGAATTGTGAATACTGCACTTCAGAATCTGTCTTAATCACCTCTTAGTCAAAGACGGGGTCTTGTTCGAAGTCATCCCTAACATCTGTCTTTACTCTTAACGTCCAGTAGCACGTAATGGCAAGACAACTGCTGGGATTAGAAATACAAGGGGTTGGGGATTTGGCTCAGTGGTAGAGCGCTTGCCTAGGAAGCGCAAGGTCCTGGGTTCAATTCCCAGCCCTGAAAAAAAGAAAAAGAAAAAAAAGAAATACAAGAAAAAGAGTTTCCCCTTCAATGTAACTAGCCTTTTCCCAAAACTAATCCTGAAGGAATTTCCTGATGGTTATTCATCATTTATCATGCACCAACTACCATGTCATGTCTTTCTAAATCTTTACCTGATTGAATTTTAAAATGCCCTATGAAGGCATGTATTATCAGCATTATTCACACTTTATTAATGAAAAATAAATAAGCAAACAAACACTAGGAATCAAAATCGAGAATTTAAAAAGACTAGAATCCACGATGGAAAACCAAACTGCCTTGTTACAATGCTTCTACATGAGTCTTTCACTATTACTAATTTTGCCAAATGTAGTTCTCTGAAACTGACTATCCTAGACTTAAGCAAATATCACTGTTCAGGTGATGATAATCAACAGTTACAGTCATAAAAATACAAACTCACTTAGTCATAAATACAAACTTATATGGAGCTGGGAGTCCTAAGTATAACACATAAAGTAACACACACACACACACACACACACACACACACACACACACCACGAATTGATACAAAATACAAAAGAAGACTGAAATTGCTTTAAAATGGGTACAACTGAAGATATTCAAACTAAACAAATATAGTCAGATACAGAGGACAAATATTACACTTTGCCTCATCCTGTGTCCTAAAAACACACACACACACACACACACACACACACACACACACACCACACAACACAACACACACATGAAGGCAGACAAAGACTGATAAATAGACCATCAGGAGGAGGACAGGGTAAAAGGAAAGGAATGGTGTCAGTGAATACAGTGAATATGATAAAAAAAAATTAATATATTTGCTATACTTGAAATCCTTTGGAAAAAATCTCCATACTATGTATATTGAAAGCACTCCAATTTTTAAAAGTTAATAAGTATAAAAAAGATGAGAATGACTTAGTCATCCCTGGAATAATATCTGATCTCACATTAGTATTAATGGGAATGACAAAATGTATAATAAACTGGAGATCTCTCTTCCATATATAGGATGCATGCATGCATGTTCCAATGTCTACCTACCTGTGGGAATTCACCCAATGAAGACACAGAAATAGAAGAGAGATTTTTGACAGAGAGCATCCTTGTGACTCACTGAATATGAAAGTCCACTTCAAGAATTTGTTCATCCCATACACAGAGACATCATGATGGACTGAAGAGCTTATTAACCATCATCAAGAATGTCCTCTCGGAATTATCTTCCTTTGCCTGCTTCCAAGGGAAATTATCTGCCGGTTTCTTCAGGGCAATGGTTATCAACCAAGTGCCCAGTCTCATCTTCGAATGTTCTGAACCAAATTTACTATAATAATGATAACTGCCCCTTCAGCATCCTGATCTTTTTAAACTGCTATACATCCTTTTCATCTATTTCCATTCCCCTTAGGTAGAGTGCAGGCTGCGAAATCATCAGGCCTATTTTTCAATAATATATATCATCAGAAACAATTTTGATAATCATATTATTAGTGTGTATAACCCCTTCCTTCAGAACTCTGCTAAAAGGCTCACCTAAATATCCTGCCTTCCTCCTATGCTCTATTTATATCTGAAAATGTCAAAATTCTAAGAAAAATCATAGGATCCTTGCTTGATAAAAGGATTCAGTTCTTTTATAGCAAGAGAAAATAATTAATAAAATATAAGCACCTGCTTAAAGTTGATCCTCGACATCATTTAAAAATGTTCCTTAGCTAATTCGTGTGACACAGATTTGTATTCTAGCTCAGAAATAGATTTTGAATGCATGATTATTTAGCAGAGGGTATTAGACGTGTTGCTTTTGGTAATGAACATTTAGATGAGAGTTGTGTTCTCAAGGTAAGTATTCTCATGAGGTAAGTTCTGATTTCTATATGGGAACTTTCATTTCACTTCCAAATTATGTAAAGAATTAGCATGGTAACTTTTACATACAGTAGATGAGTCCTTCAAGAAATAAACTCTGCCTCGATTCCCAAGTGTCCTTCATCACTTTTCTAATGTCTAAGATCAGAACCAGAAATCACAATTCTGTAAGAATTTACTGAGCTTTAAGAAGTGAAGCATTAGAAGACACAATTCCCATGCTCCACTGTTCAGTAATATCTCCCTTACCTATAACTGGAACCAGGAAGAGTGACATTAACCTGTGAATACTGAGAGCAGGAGAGGTACTCTTTCCCAGGGAGGAGCACACCAATTTGTTGTCAAGTGCCAAATGATCAGGCCGAAAAACATACATGTAAGAATCATTTTATTACTGGTTATATTTATAAACATACATCTATTCAATAACAATCTGAAAAATAACTTGCACGGATTTGAAGGAAAGCAGGAAGGGGTATATGGGAAGTCTTGAATTGAGGAAATGGAATGGACCAATGCTTTAATTATGTTATAATCTCAAGGGGATGGGAACATCACAGGAAGACAAACAGAGTCAACTAACTTGGACCCCTGGGAACTCTCAGAGACTGAGCCACTAATCAAAGAACATACACAGACTGGAATGAGGCCCCTGGCACATATGTAGCAGACATGCAGCTAATTCTCCTTGCCTTCCTTGTCTAACCTCAGAGGGAGAAGATGGTCTGGCAGAGACCTGACATTACAGAATGGGGGAATACCCAGAGGGTGCCCACCCACTCAAAGGAGAATTGGGGGGGAGGCAGGGTAAGGGATTCTGAGAGGGAGAGGGAACAGAATTTGGGATGTAAATAAATTAATTAAAAATAAAAACAATATAAGGAGTTATTTTTGATCAAAGAATACCATCTGTAATTTTTTTTAATTTGGAGGTCATAATTTAATTAAATAATTTCTCTCTTCCCTATCTTCCCCCAAATTCTCCCATATACCCTCTCCTTACTCTTCTTCAAATTCATTCCTCATTTTATTTTATTGATTGCTGTTGTAGGCAGATATTTTTCCTAAATATACCCTGTTCAATCTGTATTGTTATTTGCTTACATGTTTTCAGGGCTGACCATTTGGAATTGGATAACCAATTGTATTCTCCCCTGGAAAAGAATTGCTCTGCTGCTCCAAGC
Organism: Rattus rattus; assembly: GCF_011064425.1. NCBI lineage: Eukaryota > Metazoa > Chordata > Mammalia > Rodentia > Muridae > Rattus > Rattus rattus. The sequence continues at coordinate 169,472,712 of NC_046157.1, read as the reverse complement.
TTTTCCCATTTGCCTACAGTGCTTTGTCTGAGGTTGAAGCCTCATGGGCTTTTCTCCATCCCATCTGATATGGTCCTTGTGCAGCTCACGTTTGAGGAGCATACTCTCTCCATCAGAGGTCAATCAACCCAAGACATTTCCAACTAGACCCATACCACTCCTACATGATCTCTTCTTCTCCAACTTGCTAATTCCACAACAAAGACAGAACTGACCCAGGCAGTATATGTGCCAAAATCTCATGGCAGGAATACCAGCAATATGAAAGATGGAACCAGTACCCTCACTCCGAAACTGACCAGTCCTGTGGGCATGCTTGTCAATCAGAGTGACTTGACGAATGCCTCGCAGGTGATATAAAACAATCACAAACCCCATTAAAGAATTGAAGGTGCTTAAAGAAAATGCATTTCCTTCTTACTTGTCATCCTCCTGTGTAACCTTGACCTATATGTTCTCAGAGACAGACAGACATACAGACGTACAGGCGCACACACACACACACACACACACACACACACACACACACACACACAGAGTAAGGGAAGTAAACAGGAAGAAATAGAGGGGAACAAAGAAGTTGTTAGGACCTGGGAGGGACATTTAGAAAAATATCAATCTTTTATTTAAAGCAGATGTTAGAAAGTAATTTCTTAGCACTGCTAATTTAAATGACAGCCCTTAATATAACTGAGGTAAGACTTGTCATTATATGCAGTCATCCACCTTATATTAATTGAACGCTCAGAAACACTGTTCTAGGTTCTGTGGACATAAAACTCATATGAAACCACTTTCGTGTGAAGTAAATGATAAAGCAGTGTATAATATGTAACATGCATGCCGCCATTGTGTATCACCTTGAAGAAAGGGTAATACATTATTTTACAATGAGAATCAGTATGATAATAATAATAGTTCCTAAGGAGAGAAGGCTTATCTGGGCTCATCATTTTGAAGGTTAAATGCAAGGTTGGTTGGCTTGTTTCTTTTAGGCCTGTGGTAAAGGCATACATCATGGTGAGAGTGCACACCAGAGCCAACTCTCACCTCCTAGATGCTGAGAAGCAAAAGGAAAATGGAGATAGAAAGGGTATGGCTTCCCACCATCTCCTTTGAGGACGCATGCCCAATTAGTTAAGATCTCCCATTAAGTTCCACCTCTTAGAAGGTCTACCACCTCCTGACAACACCGAGCTGCTACAGAGCAATTAACACTGGGCCTTGGAGGATCCCTCTCAATTCACACCCAAAAGGGGGATAGAAAGAAAGATGGGGAGGGAGGCATTCGTACAGCAAAAGGGTCAGAATGGTCCTGCTTGTAAGCACAGACTTTGCATGAAGACATAGAAGTATAAACGGAGAATTAAAGCAGAGTTCTGACAAAGCCTTGGGGAAGAGCACTTCAAGCTGAAGAAAAGCAAATGAAGAGTAAATCTGTTTATTATTTTGAAGAACTGCCAGGAAAGCAATACAACTGGGAAGGAGATCATAAGCAGAACAGCAGCGCAGGTGTGAGCTATCCGGAGTCACATTCTCCGGGCATTTTATGCCAGATAAAAGAAGTCGGAAATCATACCTCAGTGTGCTGGGAAGTCTCTGGTTTCAAACAAAAGCTGAATAATTATTTCTCAAGCCTTCACTCCAGTTACAATGTGTTTAATAAAGGAACAAGGCTGAGAGTTCAGGATCCAAGACGAATCAAGAAGTCCTTCCAGAACGGAGTTTCAGATAGTGTTACTACAGCAGTTGTGTGTGTGTGTGTGTGTGTGTGTGTGTGTGTGTGTGTGTGTGTGTGTGTATGGGGTTAGAGGGGACTATATAGTGAATAGAGAGATAAAACATTTGAAGTGGGAGGGGGAAAACGACTCTAAGAATGTCCTAATGAGCTATTTACTCAAAAAGAATGAGTAGGGACTATAAGCGAGAAGATAGAAATGGGTTAAATAAAAATAATGTAAAATTAATAGCAAAGGAGATTTTGAAGTAGAGTTATCATGAACAGCAATGTTTTGTGGAAAGAAGGAACTGGCAGATGTACGCACCTCAAGAGATTGGGAAAACCACCCGGGGTTGACTGAAGGATCCAGATGCCTTCTTCATTCTTTGTCATGAGATCCTGGGCTGATAATGTTTCTAATAATGGGCTAAAGAAAATCAGAGATTTTATCTGAGGTTAAAAACAATTTCGTGGATGTGTCAAGTGTCAACTTTTTTGGCTCTGACAAAAAAGGAACCTTCCCCCCCCCCCAAAAAAAAACCAAAACAACACACAAACAAACAAAAACCTTTCAGAAAGAAACGTGACATTGGACAGGATGAAGTCAGCCTGTCTCATTCAGCAGCTAGGACCGTTTCTGTTGCTAACCAGATAAATTAAGCATATTTAGACATTTAAATTATGGAAACCAGTATATTAACTCTAATAAATATTGGCAGCTTCCTTGGTTTCTCAAGAAGTATCTGAAACAAAAACATCAACTTGCACAAGAAAGCAAAAAGAATGTTATTTTAATTAGAAAGCGAAAAGGAGAGAGAAGAGAGAGAAAGCAAGAGGGGGCGGGAAGTGGAAAAGCAGAAAGACAAGAGGAGGAAGAAAGGAAATACGCGAAGTTCCTTCCATTGCTTAAATTAATAGCTCCAGTTATTTCATAACGCACCAGTTTGAATAAAGGAATAAGCTTTTAATAGAACCATTATTTTGGGTTGTTAAGACCCAAAAGTATTAAAAGTATTAACTTATCTCCATTTTTCTATGGAAATTAAGGGCGATTAACCTTTAGGCCATGTACTGTCTCATTGTCTTCAAGTGCAACATTCTCAAACTAAACAACTACTCCTGGTTAAGGTTTAGTTTTACATGTGCAAAGCACCAAGACACTGATGACTTAGGAAAGAGCTGGAAGAGATAATTGGAGGAATAGAAGAAAGTTACATGTCTCTGGTGTCCCTCTCCTCCCCCTCCCCCCTCCTCCCCCTCCTCCACTCCTCCCACTCCTCCTGCTTTTGTCACTTCTTTATCTGTTTCTTCTCTAACTTGAAGCACAGGAGAGCATTAAACCCTGCTCCCTGGAACCCAGCAGCTCGCTTGGGCAATGCTTTGTCAGTGTATTTTGAAGTCAGAAGAGATCAGACTACAGAAGTTTTTGTCCTTGTCCTCAAATGTCATTTTTAAGAAAGTTGCAACTATACTATCTAAGAATGTCTTCTCAACCCAGGCTAAACTAACGCATAGCAATTAGCACTTCCTAGTGTGCGGATTTTGAATAAATACTCTGAACAATAAGAAACCATTTCAATTAAGACTCTGTTAATGCCTCTTTGAAGGAACAAGTGGGGAATTATAAGGTTGGCTGTCTTTGCCATTCACCTGCACTTTGCCTCAGTGTTTGGCAGATGCAAGAAAAATAATGGAGGATTATGTTTATTCTCTCTGTTGACATCTGGCAGAAGCCCCAGGCAAAAGTCAGCCGCCGTTAATTCAAATAAACATAATTCCTTCGACACCACAATTGCACATTTTTCATTTTAAACAGTGAGGTCTCTCTTATCCGTTCTGTTTCCATCATTTCTAAGAATTTCCACACAGTAAACATATTAGAAATATGTTAACATAAATAACATTCTAAATATATTTCAAATAAAAGTATGGCTATGAAACTAATATTTTTGTCAACCCAGCTTTGATTTCATTCCAATTACCAGAAACACCTGCCATAAATTCCACAGATGTCTTGAAGCTCACATCAAATATTCTAAATTTAGGACTATATTAGTCATTAAATATCCTAGTTTTTTATTCAGAAAATCTGAATAAAACATGCATTCTCAAACATAAAGAAGTACAGGTGGAGCGTTAAAGCAGGACAGCCCAAACAAATTGAGGGTGGTGTTGTTGTTGTTTATTTAATTATTTGTTAGCTTGGAAATGCAACGTACATTCTTTTTGTGACCAGTGACTTAACGCTCCCATCACCTGAAAAGTCAAAATGTTCTAGCCACAGTGTGACCAAAACAATTTCAGCAGGCTTCTAACACAGTCCTCATGTTCTGCTGCCCACTGTATGCCAAAGAAGAGAGAGACAGACAGACGCGGGAGAACAGCGGAGGAGGGCGGAGATAATTACCACAGCAACCACTCAACAGTAAGTGGTTTCATTTTCATACAGCTATGACCAACCGAATTTTAAGAACCTGAAATCCCACAGTTTAGTCATCTGTACTAAAAATAAAGTAAAACAGTTTGGTCTCCCCGACCCAAGCCCCTGTAAGATGGCCAGACATAAACTACAGACATCATACGAGTGTTTCTAAGCATCTCAATTTTTTCAGAACAGTTATAATATCTCGACAAAAGGTAGAAAGCGAGTAGCTGAGTTCTTTCAGCACAGGCCTGAAGCATCTGAGAGTATATTTAGGCATCCATGGCCCAAGAGTTCCAGAGCAGCTCTTACTAGGAATTCCTGCACCACGGAAGCCATCTTTTACATGGAAGCCACTAATTCCTTCGCCTCACAATCAACGCACTAGCTACATCTCTCTACAAGTACAAGAAATTTGAGCGTCCTAATACAAATGTTCATTAAGTAATGAATATTGTGAGCCTTTAAGTAACTATGCAATCTTCGAATTATTTGGCTTTTACAAAGACATTCTGGAATGTTCTGAGATAGATATAAAGTCAAATGACTGAACATGCTTAGCTTTCCCTGCCTTTTGTCTTAGCTATGCGCCTTTTTATTTTACAGTAGTGGGAGAGAGGAAAGACAAGGGAGAAGTGTCATTATTATCTCAAAAAGAAAATGAAACAGCAGTAGTCAGTAGTCTACTATTTCACATCAAAAGTCATATTTTTTTCCAAAAAACAAAACAAAACAAAAAAAAACAGAGATGAAAGGGTCTTGGGAATTAAAATGCAATGGCATTTAATAGTCACGGTTTGACTGTAATGCTGTTGAGCTCATGTTGTTTCTGAGCCTTCTTGTGAGGAGTCTTCCGGTTACTTAGGAGGGACTTTCCTCAAGCTAACCCAACCCATAGACAACCTAGTCACTGACTAGGAAATCTCAGCGGCTAGATGCTCAAGCTGCCATGCTAGTAAGAGCACCAGTGGAAGGGGAAGCCCTCGGTCCTGCCAAGACTGAACCCCCAGTGAACGTGATTGTTGGGGGGGGGCGGTAATGGGGGGAGGATGGGGAGGGGAAGCCCAGGTAGAAGGGGAGGGGGAGGGGGATGTTGGCCCAGAAACCAGGAAGGGGAATAACAATCAAAATGTAAATAAGAAATACTCAAGTTAATAAAGATAAAGAAAGAAAGAAAGAAAGAAAGAAAGAAAGAAAGAAAGAAAGAAAGAAAGAAAGAAAGAAAGAAAGAAAGGAAAAAGAAATGGATCTGGCTCTCAAGGAGAAGGAAATAATAAAGTGTGGCTGCCATGCCTCATTTGTGGACTTCAAGTGAGTAAAAATGAATGTGCTGTACCAGTTTCAAAATAAATTCCTATTGGGAAGGATGATATTTGATTTCCCTCTCCTGTAGCTTCACACTAAAGCAATGAAAGACAGAGAACTTCATGAGAACTTGTTGAAGGTAGCTTAACACATTATCTTCTCCTAGCTCCAAAAAGATTGTGAACATTATAGCTTCTGCTGTATTTAAAACATCACAATAACCATTTAAACATAAATGATACTTCCCCAATTTCTTCGTTCTAGAGAAGATATTGGTTTTTTCCATAGTATTTAGGAAGCACAGGTTTAGGGCTCTATTTAGCTATGACACAAAAGGAAGTTGTGTTTAATTCGCACAGGGAAGAGACAGGATTAGAAGTGAGGTCCCTTTATCTGTCCTCACACCCAGGATTCCATCCGCCCAGGCACATCCCCTTAAAGTGTTCTGTTTTCAAAGAAAATCAAAATTGCTACCTAGTTTACAGGTCTCTTTAAGAAAGCGTTAGTATTAAGGGAGGGCAAATACACTTATGGAGAAGGTATATTACACACAAATACACAAAAGCAAAGGCGGAAATGAAGGAAATTTATGTAAGAAAAAAAGCCACTTCTTATAGCACCCACTTCCGTTCACAAAGAAGAAGAGAACACTTGTCACTTAAAAGATGTGATATTAAAAATTTTTCAACTCTGATTATATTTGAGTCCCATTTCTGACCACAGTTTTATAGCAAGTTATTTATCCTTTTCTATGACTTTAATCCTGCAGATACATGTCCTGCTCCCTCCATATATTGTTTCATTAATGACAACTGCAAATAAAGGTGAAACTAGTTACAATACTCAGTTTATATTCGGGTCCACGTAGACATATTAGCGGCGATTATCATCAGCATGTACAGCAAGCTAATACAGCACCAGACATTAACTAACAGGTAGATCAGGGTGAAGAGTAGATTTTACAAGTGAAATGCTGTATTTGTCATTATTTAAAATGAAAAAAAATGCAAATTTCAACTCCTTATGGAACACCTTTACCATCACACCTACATCAGGTACGGATGTTCTAAAATTCATCAGGTTGAATGACTTTGTGATTTTCTGCCTCTCCTACTTCCAAGCACCTCTGATCTCCAACAAAAAGAAAAGAAAAATGAAATAAGGTGTGAACAAGCTTAGTCACTGTGATTGCAATAGTGACTACGTTTGAGCAGATGTGAAAAAAAGTGCTATGGATAAGTAAGCCACCTCAGGCCTAGATGTCCGACAAGCCCCGGGAAGCTTATTAGCACGATTTGCAAAAGGAAAACAAATGCACACAAGGACTGGCAGAAAAGATGTCTGGCTGACTATTTGGAAATATCCCGTTTGAAAAATACATGTAAACACAAAATCTAGTGTTTGTGTGTATATGTGTGCAGGAGATGATGTAATTTACACTGGTCCACTGTGGCTCTAAACAGACATCCAGTTTTAAAGTTAGAAATGCAAACCCACAAAATTAGAATTAGGCATCTCAAATTTCTGCTCCGGAAGGGCAACATCAGGAGTTTTGCTTTATGTTCCAATCTTTTTATTATTTTTTTTTCACTAAAAAAAAAAGAAAGCACGAGTTTACACAACGTACTTTAATCATGTACTCACCCCAGTTCTTGCCAGGTCCTCTCTACCTCCCTATTTACCCAAAAAAAGCATCTTAAAAATAAAAAATAAAAACAAACAAAATCCCCACAAACACAGAAGTCAAAATAAACAACAACAACAACAACAGAAAACAATTAAACAAAGGGAAAAAATGCCCAAACAAAGCAAAGTGGTACAAAAAGTCTATAAAAAATAACACCGAGTTTGTTTTGGGTTGGCCAACTACCCCATCTTAATAACTTCTTGTGATTATTGACTAGTTAGGATTTCTATGTTTACCTCTTACCAAAATGCCTATGAGTTAGTTCATAAGCAGAAACCGTATCCATAGGAATCACAGAGAGCTAAGATAGAGAAATATCACTTATCTAGCTGCCTACCATATTCCCTCAATGTATGCACACTGCTGCCATGACTGTGAAGAGGGTAACCAACGTCTTTCTGGCTATGTTTGTCCACTGAAAGACCGGATCTATCGTTCACACCCGAGTCATTCATCTACTTTCTACTTCCCACACTAATTCTTGTGAAATTGTATGATGTCCTTCCCCCCGTATCTTATTCTACACCTTGGATTTGATCATCTAACTTTTCTTCTTTCGTTTATTTCCTGAACTCTGTCTGTCAGCACCATTTGGACCTCCGAACAATGCATCTTCCATTAATCTGAAGGGTGTCATGAATTTCCTTGAGATATTGAAGATGAACTGTGACCACATTCAACACTTAGAAATAAAATAACTGAGATGTAAAGACCATTGGCAAAGTTCTCATGATCTCTCCCTGTTAGGAGTAAACAGAGCCGACCTCCTACTTAAGACCTTCCATTGATCTTGAACTTCAATGGATTAGTTTATTGCTCGCACAGGGTCAAAAGAAGGACCCATGGAGAACAATGACTTGGGGACCTGTGAGAGAGGCTCCAGGCAAAAGGGGAGAGGGCCTTTTCTCTCCAGTGCATTTTTCTTCTAGATTTTTCTTGGATATGATTTCTTGCCTCCTGTATTAAACAGGTATACACAATTTATAAGACATGTGTACTCTTGTTGAATGTCAGAACATAACTATAGAACCTAATTTGGTCAGCATACTCTAAATATGGATATGATATTTTGACTTGCTTTTGTGCTTTTCTAGACATAAGCTATAGTACATGTCAGGCAACTGTGCTTAAATTGATCTGTCTGAAGAAAGTTCTGGGAAAAGGCTACACCATCAATATTTAGTAAGTACTCGCAGACTTTTATTTATATGTCTTACTGATCATATTTTTCTGACCATGCATTTCTGAACTCAAACAACCCTCCCTGGATCACTGCTTTCTTTGTTATATTTGTGTATAGAAGCACAATGAAAGTAAAGTAAGGTTGTCTACAGCATTAGACTGTAGTCTACCCCATTCCTCCAGGTCCTTAGCGCCCAGGTCCCACAGATACAGATCTGCACAGGTTGGCAAAAGTTGACAGAGCATTAGAAATCAATCTCGGATTTCCAACCAGAAAACAGCTAAGTTCAACACTGCAGATTTTAAAGTCTATTACAATCTCTGTGCTCAATAAAGTTTAAGTTTGAAAAATCTGCTCACCATTAAATGTATTTTAATGTTGATTGAAAGTTTGACTAATAATAGTAAGTATATTATGCTACATTCTCTGTTAAAAGACATGTTTTTTTCCATTCCCACTGTATTCTGTTATCTATAAACTAGAACTGATCTATATATAGTCTTCTACTAAGACAGTTTTAAGTGCCTAGTCCACATATGATTTTATTCCCCCAAAAAGGAATCTAGAAAAGTCACTTGAGTCATTTATATCAAGTAATGCTGAGTATTAACTATGTTGTGTCTTCATGATAACGGGATCCTTTGTAGCTGGGTAGTCATAAAGGATGTCAGCCTATAGTCTTCTTAGGATGAAGCTCCTTCTGTGAACCAGGCTGGCCTTGATCTCACAGAGCTCCAGATGTCTGGCTTCATCGTGCAGGGATTAAAGGTGTGCACCACCACCTCTGGCCTCCAGGGCTGTGTAGAAGGTTTAAAGGCAGTCTCTTTCTTTATTTCAAAGGTAACGAAATCTGGTCTAGTAGATTAAAATAATCTTTATTATCAGAATTAGGGAAGATTTTTTTTTGCTTTCTCTTGATAAAACAATGAGAAAGGTAATCTTAACCACCACCCCCAAACTACTACAATTGATCATTTTTGTGTTTCTCATAGCATGTTTGCATAGTTCTTCAGAGATCACACTGACTAGAACAGACGCATGAATTTCTCTGGAATGATCAAATTCATCACAAAAAGGCAACAATGGGTGATCCCTCAGCTGGAGATTTACCTATTATTTCAGTTAAATTCAGTTATCCTAAGAACTCAGAAATTGAATGTAATAAACAACACTGCCAAATAAATGTAAAGTCTTTTATTGGTCTATTATTGATTAATACATTAAACTTGGATAAAAACCTACATTTGTGTCTGCACAACTTAAACGCTGTGAAATATTAGGAATGTTTCACCCTATCTCTCCACCCTACAGTTTTATGGGAAAAACAGAAGGAAACATTGCCAGTGGAAGGAGGGTAGGTGGCCTGCAGAAGATAATGCTCACACGGTCCCCTGCACTCGGGTTATGCAACAATGCATTCTACTGTGTATTTTTAACTGAAAATAATTATTTCTATGCGATATATTCTATTGAAGGTTTCTCGTCCCTCATCTCCTTCCAGGTCCTTCCTGTCAACTCCCCTCCCTACCAACTTCTTCCTTCTCCTATAAGAAAACAATTGGGCAAATAAAACAACCAACAATAAGCATAAAACAAAACAAACACACAGAGAAAAAGGGACAAATCACATGCACACAGGGACAGCAGAGATAGGCACACCCCCCAAACCCATGAACACACAGAAACCCAGATGTACAAGCAAGGGACCGGGGGTAGTGCTGGGGGAGGCCCCAAAAGAGCAATGTGATGAGGAAAATATTTAAATATTGGAAAAAGCACTGCTGGTCATGTACTACTAGAAGTGGGGCCGACCCTTAAGTGTGGTTTTACTGATTGAAGCATGGGAATCAAAGGCTTTAAAGCTAATTTTAATATCCACAGAGGTTTTACAACAAGAGTTACATAGGATGGCCTAAATTTAGAAATTTGGTTTTAATTTCGTTCTAAGCTTTAAAAGTCAAAGACAGTAGTTAGTAAAATAAGCTCAAATAATGCTGCTATTTAGCAAATCATTTGTCATTATAAGCATCCATAATTTTAGATTTCCTAATGTTATTACTCAAATAAGCCTCAAACATTCATGTCATTGTGAGAAATGCTGTTTCTATAATGTGTGCAAACAACAGTCTCCTTTGATAAGAATATTATCCCTATATTATTATTATTATCATTATTATTATTATCATTATCATTATTATTATTATTTCATTATCCTTAATTTCATTTTTCTTGGATGTTTTATATATTTCCATTTCAAATGCTAGTCCCCTTTCCCCTTCTCCCATTTCCCCCTCCCCCTGCTTCTATGAGGGTGCTCCCACTCCTACCAATCCACTCAACACCCTGGAATTATCCTACATTGGGGAAATGAGCCTTCACAGGACCAAAGGCTTTTCCTCCTATTGATGCTTGATAATGACATCCTCTGCTACATATGGAGCCATGGGTCCCTCCATGTATACTCATTGGTTGATGGTTTAGTCTCTGGAAGCTCTGGTGGGGTCATTGATATTGTTGTTCTCCCTACGGTGTTGCAAACCTCTTCGGCTCCTTCAATCTTTTCTCTAACTCCTCCATTGGGGTCCCCTTGTTCAGTCCAATGGTTAGCTGCAACCATCCTCATCTGTATCAATAGGGCTCTGACAAAGACTCTCAGGAGATACCCAGATCTAGCTCCTGTCAGCAAGTACTTCTGAGCATCAGCAGTAGTGACTGGGTTTGGTGGCTGCATATGGAATGGATGCCCAGATAGGCATCCCTGCCCCACTCTTTGTCCCTGTATTTGTGAGTATTTTGTTCTCCCTTCTAAGAAGAAATGAAACATCCACATTTTGATCTTCCTTCTTCTTGGGCTTCATATGATCTGTGAATTTTTTCCTAGGTATTCCAAGCTTTTGGGCAAATATCCACTTAACAGTGAATGCATACCATGTGTGTTCTTTTGTGACTGGGTTACCTCACTCAGAATGATGTTTTCTGGTTCCATCCACTTGCCTAAGAATTTCATGTAGTCATTGTTTTAATAACTGAGTGAAAATGTACTACATTTTCTGTATCCATTCCTCTGTTATTCTTTTAAGTAGGTTGGTGCAGGGAGATGGGGTAAGAAATAGTTCAAGAAAAGAAACTTGCCACCAGCCAGACAGAACAAAAATGAATCAGTCAATACCAGATCACTAACATGTTTCATTGTCTGAATTAGCTTTGAAAATACTAAAAAAGGAAACAAAACAAAACAAACAAACAAAAACCATGTACTTCATCCATCAAAATAATCTAGATGTGCATCAGCCACAGGTAGACAAAGAATTTCTCGTGGAAGGCACTTAGAAGCTGTTGTCAAAACCAATCCACAAACCACAAAGTCTGGCTAAGTGGGTAAATAAAAACAGGGAGAGTAGAGTGTGCCAAGAACCCATCCCTTCTGAGGTACTGCCAAGCCTCGGAAGCTACACACATTGAAAGAAGAAAATTCCGAATTCAGACAAGGATTGGGATAATATCTTGAAAGTGATTTAATATTAAGTCTAAATCTTTTACCTCCTGAAATTCCTCTAGGACAAAGTAAGATGTGGTCTGAACAAAGGGGCCACACTATTGCTCTGGGTAGAAGTCCAAAGCTCCCAATCAATGCAAGAAGACAGGCCTGTTTGTTGACTCCTGAAACAGAAAGCCTGACAGAATACTGACCCAGGAGAAAAATTCTAGCAGCATCTAGTGGCAGGCCTGTGTAAGTGCCCCTGCACCCTGCCTTACATAACAGAGTGAGACCTTGCCCATGATGGAGTACAGATGAGCTTTAAAGGCTTTCTGATTTCAGAGACAATGACAGTGGCGATGAAGGCAATTGTTCAAGGCATCATGGAGTGATGCTCCATGAAAGCACCTTCAAGAACACAAAGAAACAGGACATTTCCATATAATACTTCACTGAACTCTTCTACTAGTTTACCAGTTAAAACAAGCCAGTAGTGTGTAGATGAACTTTTCTGCATACTGAAGTTTTTCTAGAAGAATGGATATAAAGACAGACAGACAGACAGAGCACAGACAGATACAGGAGTAAGGCAATAAAGAATTAAATCAAAGAGAGGAACACAGAGCATATTTCCATCTCTAAAACCAAATATGATTATCAGGCTGACTTCGATTCTGTGTGTACATCAACAAGTAACATTGTAAATCCTTTGCTGAAGGAGTAGTCCCTCTGTTTTGACCTTAATAGAAAGTGGCACTCTCCCTATTTACTTCTTACCTACCTGTCTATACTGTTCACCCTTATATAAGGTGACCTAAATAGTTTTAAGTTCCTGTTAAGCAAATCGTTTGGATTCATAAGTCTGTTGAGCGGACAACTCTTGACAATCCTGCCAAATATATGGGCAGAATAAACATAGCTACTCTTGTATTTCCACAGAAATGTGCACTCAACAAACTGTCAACAAGTCTTAAAAGGATAGGAACATCGGAGAACAACGTCTCTAGTAACTGATCTCTCCTCATTAAGATCATGTTTAAAGGTAAAGGAAAGAGAAGTTAGGTAGAGTTTTGTTCATATTATCACCTACAAAATAGAGTAGGCTAAATCTTGCTTCCAATTGCTGTATTCAAATCTAGCACTGGGGCCAGGGAGATGGGTACAGGTGCCTCTCTGTCAACTGACTTTGACCTGAGGAGCCCACACAGTGGTAGGAGAAAACCCACTCCAACAGGTTTTCTCGGATCAACACAGGGCACCATGGTAACAGGTGCCCTCCTTCCCATGCACATATCAAATTAAGCCAAATGATTCCTTAAAACAAGTTTTTAAAACGAGTTTAGGTTTACTGAATACGAACCAGTCCTTTCCAGAACGCACTACGTTCCCAAGCTTCTCTTGTAAGTCGTGGGAAGGCAGCTCTCTCCCATTTTTATTCACAACTCACTTCTCCTCTTAATTAGTAGCTTCAGTGCGATTTTCTCTCTTTTAAATTGAGCAGGCTGTGTAGCTAAATGGTGTTTTTTGACATTCCTGCCCTGGGGACAGATTCAGAATAGAGGCAGAAGACAATAGAGATTGACTACGTACTTCATGGACGCTGTGGAGGCAAATTCTGGTAATTACAGGAATCCGGCATTACTTTGTCTCTCGGCATCTGCACTCAGAGCGACAATGAGATCATCACGGACAAACACGATGCGCCGCGCGTTTCTGCCACGGCGTGTTTCATTAGCACTGAGTGCTGCGGGGAGTTAAGCATCCCTTGCTAATTTTAAAACTTTCCATGAACCGTGGCGATTAAGCCTAATAATTATTTAAAGATGGTGGTAATGATGGGGCCACTTCATCCCGCATTTTTTAAACAAAACCAAAATAAGTGGGACGCTTAAACTCGGTTTCTATGGAGTGCTCGTCACCTGGCAATTCTGTCTGTTCCTACCTGGTGCGACTTACGGCTAAAAAATTCCCCCGTCAAAGGACTCCTCGGTTCACGTTTTGATTCCTTGCTGCCTTCCTGCTTATTTCTGCTGTTGTGGCAACTGTACGTTGGAGGCCTTTTGTTCCTAGATGTAAATGTTATAGAACATCGCTAAGCACCCTGTGTGGCCACCAGGAAACAGTAGGTCTAATTGAATAAAATGCTTGAACGTATTAACTGGTTCTTAAAGAACAGTCATTTTTTTCCTATTATAGATTCTTCTAAATAGCAACCCAAAAGAGCCATTTATTGTTTTTTTTAGGGCTTTAATGGAAAACAATTTTCTAAAAGGAGGCTTGTTAGAACCCCAGGCAGAGTACGACAATGTCCTCCACTGTGTTAGCCCCATGTTAACAAATACAATTGAAAATCAAAACAGCCAGAACTCGCAGTACTAGGTTGAAAACATGAACGGAAAAGAGAGGGGAATTAGCGGTCGTCAGGAAGATTTATGTAAAAATAAATAATTTAATGTATTTTAGCTTGATTTCCAAAGATAAGGTGAAAACTTTATTGATAAGCATAACCTTTACTTCCGTCTTCTTGTCATTTCTTTGCAATTGACTTTCATGTCTTAAGTCGTTTTAAAAGACGGTTGAATATTTTACTTTGAAGACTGAGAATAAAGGATACTATCAACTCCCTGAGCTAAAACCGGGAAATGCCAAGCTTCATTTGTCTCCTTTGTTCCTTAGAAAACCAGTTATTTTTGCATTTACCCTGAAGAGAAAATTGTGTTTGCAATAGAGGGAGGATCCTGTTGATAATTATTTCCACATATCATCAGCATGGAATACAACGGGCCCACCATATTCCATAGCAAACGATTAGATATTCAATAAATGTGAAGAATTAATTTCTTATTTTACCTGAAACACGAAGAAAGTCGTTCTACAGAAGAATATAGACACTAGACTATGCTAGCATCTTATTTTCAGTGAGCCTCCATTTGGTTTTATTTGTATCCATATAGGCAAACCTTTCTTTGTTTTTTTGCTTTTGTTTTTTTGTTAACCACAAAGCCTTTGTTTATTATTGCTACCAGCAGGAGAAAAATCTCTCAAAACAGTTATCTTTGCTGATGGAAATACAATAAGAAACATTACTCAACAGCGGTTGTTGTTGATTTCTTACTGAGTTGCGGCTGCTTCACGTACACTATCAGCCTCAAGAGCTTCTTATGAAAGAAAAAGAGACTGGAAAGTCACAGGGTATAGTTTGACCATGTGTGAGTTCCTGTTTCCCCTAATTACTTCTTCCTTTTTAAATTTTAATTATTTTATTTATATACATTCCAGTCGTTGCCCTCCTCTCTTGGGCCCTCCCTCCCGAAGTTCCTCATCCCAGTCCTCCTCCCTCTTGCCTCCGAGAGAGTGGCCCCCAAATTTCTCCCTTGCCTGAGGCCTCAAGTCTCTTGAGAATTAAGCACATTTTCTCCCAGGAGGCCAGACCAGGGAGACCTCTGCTACATATGTGCCAGGGGCCTCGGACTGGTCCATGTGTGCTCCTGCTTGGTGACTCAGTCTCTGAGAGCTCCCTGGTATATAGGTTAGTTGAGTCTGCTAGTTTTCCTATGGGGTCGCTCTCCCCTTCAGCTTCTTCAATCCTTCCCCTAATTCAACCTTAGGGTTCAATGGTTGGGTGTAAGCATCTGTGCTTATCACAATAGGCTGCTGGTTGGCCCTCTCAGAGGACAGCTGTGCTAGGCTCCTACCTCCAAGCACAACATAGCATCGGTAATAGCATCAGGCCTTGGGGGCGGGCCCACGAGATGAATCCAAAGTCGGGCTGGTCATTGGACTGCCTCTCCTTCAGTCTTTTCTCTGTTTTTGCCTCTGCAGTTCGTTTAGGCAGAAACTATCTGACTGGTTCCAATTGGTTTCTCCCTTCTTCTGACTCAGTTTCTTTGCTTGAAAAACCTACCTCTGAGCTTGATGATCTGAGCATCACCGACTACACCGATTGTACAGACTGAACTGAGTGGAACTGCAGGATCTTAACTGCCTTCATCCGAACTGCACTGAACCCAACTGAACTCCGTTGCTCTACGGCCCTCCCTCTACCCCTCTACCGCTCTTTCTCCTGTCTGCTCCTGTGAGAGCTGGGCATCTCCTATCTCTGACTCACTCTGTCAAATCTTTCTCAGATTTGTTACTTTGTCTGCACCTCAATTAGACGTCATTGTTGGAGATTGAAAGTGTATACTAAAATAAGGTGTGTTCCAGCCAGATGGATTACAGGTGTTTACTAATGGTCTCTCTACATTCCAGCTGGATTACAAGACATAGATAGGTCTACCTTGCCAGGGTAGCCATGCTGCTAAATTAAAATTCCTCTACAGTGTCCTAGTATGATTTATCTCGCCACTGATCTTGGGATCAGATTATTATTGTCCCTTTTTATGATTACTACTTTAAGGTTAGCATTAAGTTCCATAAAAATATTTACTTACGTCCATCCACATTGCACGACAATGTGTGGACAGTATAACATACCCACACTCTCTACATGAGGCAAAAGGATTGGTGAAAACATGGAATTTCATCTCAAATTATGCTGTCAGCAAGATAACTAAGAGTGGGCTAGAAAATTAAATAAATCTTTAGTACTCAGATCCTGAAGTTGCCTTGCCAGGGAGCAGGCCAATCGTCCCAACCTAGTTTGATGGTTTCTCCGTGATCCCACCAGGAACTGCTATGGATTCTTGGCATTTTTAGTTAATATTAAATGTTGAGTTGATGGAGTCAAGCGACATGCGCTGAGAAGATCTGTGAGGACATTTCCGGGAAATATTTCGGGAAGGGTGGACCTTCGTTTTGCTCCAACTTCTCAGTTGGATGACAAGCATAGAGTGATGTACCTAGTTGAATTTTATATTCCTAATCAAACATGAGCATACATTATGGTCTAGAATTGCCAGTTTATTGTGTGTGGTGTGAAACACGCAAGGCTCTAATTAGAGCAACAATGGCGTACCTTCCATAAATGTTATCAGCTGAGGATGGGCAATTCTATTTGTCATTTACTTAGTGCAGACATCACTGTCAGGAGAGCTTCAGGTCTCCTAGATTCACGCAACTTACAGCTTGTCCATAATACCTTGGGGGCTTCTAAACACCTGCTCCAGCAGTTGGAAGAGGAATTATGGAAAAATCAACTTTTTTTCTGAAAGAGTAACTTAGAAATAACACAGTATTATTACCCTTGTAACTCCATTTGTGTGGAATATTTGAAGGCAAACAGGGTGCAAGGATTTAGTTTATGTCAGGTAGCCACATTCTGGAGACATGACTATTCTCACTTCTAGGTAACATGATATTTTCTGGGCGTTCAGCTACCTTAGTTATAGCATTGTGAAGGCCATCATTTAAGTCTGTTCATTTTGTTTGAAGAGTACGAAAGACTAATAGTAATCAATACTTCTTTCTTGTCTTTTGTGTTATAAACCATGCTTTTAGCTCATTTCCAATTGGGAGAGTAAGATCACAGGCAGTAAGCACCACACAGGATAGTGAGAGGAAAGAAAAGGGCCACTTCTTCGAGTAAAACACTAATAATCAGATAGCAAGAAGCAGCAGTTAAGACTTGCTGGTCCTACACCTCATACCGCATTAGCATCTTCCCTTTAACCCGTGGAAGGGAGAACTTGTTACAACTCCGCGAAACTATGTTTCTCTAGTTGTAATATAAAGGGTTACAGGATCACTGGTTCCTAGACTCCCTACCATAAAAAAAAAATGTTACAAAACAAGATTTGGGGTTAGAGTAAAATATAGAACTGTATTGATTAAACAATGCCCTAAATGGTCATGCTGTGTACACTTTTACTTATTCTTTTTGCAGTACTAAAAATAATTAAGAGAATTTATTACTAATATTCTGCTACCTCTACAAGTATTACGATTGCAGCTTGAGTTAAACTCAGTGAGTCTTAACTGTCCTATATCCCATATATTTTGTTTAATTGTGTGTGTGTGTATGTGTGTGTGTGTGTATATGTGTGGTGTGTGTGTGTATGTATGTGTAGTATGTGTGTATATGTGTGTGGTGTGTGTGGTGTGTGTGTGGTGTGTGTGTGTGTGGTGTGTGTGTATGTGTGTGTGCTGTGTGTGCTGTGTGTGTGTGTTTGTGTGTGTGTGTGTGTGTTGTATCTGCACACATGTTTATGTGCATGTCTCAATTTCAAACCTAGAGAAGAAACAAGACGCTCAGACACAAAATCCAAACCAACTCTGAAATAAAAGCTGTTAGCGGTGTGTGTTATTCAAGGCCCTGAAGCCCATGTAAGAAGCTACTGTATATTATGAATCCTAATTAGGTCATTCTATTACATCTGTGCATCTGTGAACTCAGACCAAACAGTAATAAAACATCATCTCCCACTATTCCACAAAGTACCCTTCTTCAGCTTCAGTCCCCCATCTCTTGGTTTCCTTCCTGAAGAGTGAAAATTATATAGCTTACCCAGAGCTCCCTAAATGCCTTAAGTACCAATTAAGCCACTGCTCCATAGCAATAAAATACCCCAACTTCTGAGAGCCAACCATATGAACATAAGGTAACGAAGTCAATTCAATTATCCATGGTAAGAGATGACAAGGAAAAATAAGACTAAATTAAATCTACAGGTGTCTCCAAACCACATTTTTCCACTCACCTACACTCTTAACTAGCACTGCTAATAAGATAGATTTGGATTTTATTACTTTCCCTCTCCACCTCCTACCCTTGTGTGGCTTGAGTGCTAATGGGCAGTCAACCACCCTTTAAAGCACAAGAAAAGCAGAGGCTGGACCATGCAATCGATAGACTGGATAATTAGCCCCTGAGTAATTGGGAGTTAACTGTCTCATATTAACTTCACCCCATTACTCCCAGAGTATGAACAAGCCAGAGCAAGATGGACATAACATGAAAGAGCTGGAGGAAACGAAGAAAAGAAGCAGATCTCTGTGCCTCGGGGCTATCATATGATGCGAACCCTAATGACAGAAAACCAGGTGAGAGGGGCAGCCATGCAAGGCAGTGAGCAATTCAAAACATGACAAGATGGTCTGTAAGAGCTATAAAAGAGTTGTTTTCCCCAGCATCAAATTCCCTCTCTCTCTCTCTCTCTCTCTCTCTCTCTCTCTCTCTCTCTCTCTCTCTCCCTAAAAAGATTCATTCTGGGCTTTGGCTGGGTTCCCAAAGGATTGGGTAATTAAGCAGGTATGATTTCCAAGGAGAAATAAATATTTTTCAGCTACTAGACACTGTCACTGGGCTTTGATTCAAATGTGCATAATTTTCGAACAGGAAACATAATGAAAGGAATGTTTCACAAATTAATATAAAGCCCAAAGGCATACCTGGCATTCTTCTACATGAAGTCATTGTCTATCATAAGCCAGGAATGTCATCTGAGTGTCAGCATTTCTTGGAAAATGCTTTTTTCTCTTTGCAGTACCAACACTTGTTTTAAAACAGAAAAACAGCATTAAAACCACACAACACACACACACACACACACAGAGACACCAAACTCAGTAAGCTATAAATTCTATGTTTTCAAACATATAAATTACAATTTTATGTGTGAGACAAGAATAGTCAAAGAAAATTAGTCTATAATCCTAAGAGTAGGGGGAGGAGGGAAAGGGGCTAGAAGGTTCACTAGGAGGGTTGGGGAGGAAAGTGGAGGGGAAAGTAATGTAATCCTATTTCAGTTAAATGTTTTAAAAATTAAAGAAAGAAAAAATAAACTTAAATAAAGGTAGTAAAAAATTATGACCCAAGCCTGCTTTTTCTTTTCTAGATATTAAATTCCATTATTTAAAAAAAAGATCATTTATTTATTTAGATTATTATTACGTCATGTCTCCTTTCCTTTGATCCGTCCAAACATTCCCATAAACATTCTTTGCTCTCTTTTAAATTCATGGCCTCTTCCTCATTTTTGTTGCTACATATATACATATATGTATAACAATTTAACCATATATGTGTATGTATGTACATGTATGTTATTAAACACTTAAATACCACCAGCTACTGAGAAACTTTCCTTTTTAATGTGGCCGAGAAGAAGCAGGTAAAGTAAGGAAGGAATTATGCAGGCTCAGATTTTAATGAGATATAGTCCATTTTTGTCAAAACAGATGATAGTGGGTGCCCATGAGCATGGAGCACCTCTCTAATTCCTGCAGACTAGGAGTCAGATTTCAGGCAGAATTATTCTGCACAGGGAATGACCCACTAGATCCATCCCTTTGCTCTAAGCTGGTCACATTGGCCACATGCCCCCCAAAATATCACAGTCAAGATGACTTGAGAAGCTAAGAGAACCTTCTCTAAACATAATTTGAATATGACAGCAAATTTCAGTGATAACTTAGGATGTTGTAATGTTACTGAGTCATCAGCCAGAAGATTAAACAAAATTGTTCCTTTCGAATGGTAATAGGTTGAGAGCAACCACTCCAGACTCTCTTTTTAGTTGTACCAATATCAAAGGGCAAGGTGATCATTTAACAATGGTAGAAAAAGTATGGTTATTAAGGTAATATGCTGTATGAGCTTCACTTCAAGTTAGCGGTATGATTATAATATAAGAATCTATTTTATCCATAATAAAAAAAATGTCAGAATTCTTTGAAAGTAACTGTATCAAAAATTACTTAACTTTAATGGTGGTAAATTTGCTAATATAATTTAATTATCTTGATGAACCTCCTTTATACTCTGGGAACAATTAATTTATCTTAAATATAATTTTATGCTAATTTGAATTTTCACTGTGTTTATTTTAATATTTGCCACACTTGAACAAAATAATAGCAATAAATTGTCACTTTCACCGTGGACATATGCTATTAATGAGTAATAATAAGTGTAAAATGAAATAAAAACGGCATAGTATTTTCACATAACCAATTTATGGCTTCCAGTAAGTATGCACTGAAATATAACAATAGTAATTTAAAACTTTTCAAAGCAATCACCTAGATGCCACATCCGTGTTTAATACCACAGGTAGAAACCTTGGAAATTAGTAACTTGGTAATGAAAAGCTGTAAAAAAAATATTAACAAAGCTGTGTTACTTGTCTTATTATTCTTCGATTCCAAACGCGTAAAAAAGGAGGTGAGTCCTTTATGTATTTTTTTTCTTTCTTTTTGTTTCTTATTTCTTTTCTAAATAAGTAATGATAATTTTGCGGCTAGCAGTGGGGCAAAAGTATCACAGGAATAAAGGAAGGTACAAAACAAGAAGGTACCAGGTGCCTACAATTTCCCTACTCTCCCATCTCAGATACAGTTGAAGGTCTCTGAAGAGACCGTTTATAGTGAACATCTTCCTCCAGCACCTTCAGACCTGATTTGAGAAAGTTCTGCCCACACAGACTTACAATAACTTCTCTGTCATCAGGCGGGTCAATGCTGCCCCGTCTTAGCAAGGTCTGCACCTCAACTTTAGAGTGGCGACTCTTCCACAAGTTTCTAATTTCCAACACGCAACGTCATTCTTCGCACTTTAGCCTCAGAATCCTTCTTATTCCCTGGACAATGCCTCATCGGCCGTATTCTCTGTCCTACTTGGCAACTTACTATCACTCTCCATCTGCACGGAGCTGCAGATTCGGTCTTTACAGTGAACTCTGGCTGATACAAACTATGTGTCAACTACTAGGTTCTCCATGGTGCTGACAACTGAAAAGATAAACATAATTATCTGGGAGAAAACGCTGTGAAAACATTTCGAATGCGCTAGAGTTGGATGCATGTTCTTTTAGCAGTATTTGTCGTTTGCATGGATTTACTCTAATTTTGTGAACTTTCTAAATTATTTCTCACCCTCAAGAAGTCACTCCTGTCGTGGGACTCTTCTACATAAGTACATGCAAGCTTTTCTAAAATATGCTCAATGTTTGTGTCAGTCAAAAAATAAAAAGCTTAATAAATTCTGAGTCTGAATTCTTTTCTTAAATATAAGATCTAATATGCAAATACACACACGATTATTACAAATGTGAAGCCATGCTGAACTAAACTACCAAATGGTTACGAATTTTCTAAATTAAGGGCTGGAGAGATGGCTCAGCGGTTAAGAGCACTGTCTGCCCTTCCTGAGGTCCTGATTTCAATTCGCAGCAACCACATGGTGGCTCACAACCATCTGTAATGAGATCCAATGCCCTCTTCTGATGTGTCCTCGGACAGAAATGGTGTGCTCACATGCATAAAATAAATTTTAACAATCTTTTTAAAAAAAGGAATTATTTAAACAAAAGTAATTTCCTAAATTAAAATGTTTTATTTTCAAAGCAGTAGCCATCAGAAATGCATCCCCCACACGACCTGAATCACGCTGATCTTGTCTATTCAGTCAAAGAGCTCTTCCTTTGCACAGAAAAAGAGCCACAGGGGGAATAAACTGCAAGTCAAAATGGATCAGCATCCGGCTTGCAGACCACTGTGAATATTTATAGAGCATTTGAGCATTATTAGCTGAGCCTTTCTCTGAAAGTACTCTTCAGTTAAACATGTGACCAGAATAATATCTGACTGTTGCAACCTATGAGAAAAACAAGTCCGTGTATGTGTGTGCAAATGCGCATGCGCACGAATGGATGCTTACATTACAGTAGGTGTGACTGGATATCTCAAAGTTATTTTCCATTTCCTTCTTATAGATACCTCTGTGATTCATGTCTCACCTCAGCTTTTCCACAGGATCTGAGAATGGTCAGCCTCTACACACTCATTCTCTTGATGCAGAGTTAAGGCAAACAGAGGCAGAGTTAAGTCACTTGGTTAAGGCAAAGCAGCTCACCCAGACCGGTCCAGAAATACAGACAATCCAAAGTGTAGATCAGATCCAAAGCTCCTCAGACTTTGATAAGTCAATGTTTACTAACGGACATCTCAGATGTACATGGATGTATATTCTTATTCATAAGCAAATCATAGTCTTTAGGCTGTTTTGCTAAATATCTAATATATGTTGCTGCTGGTTCTCTATTCAAAAATATTTATTTCAGCAATATGCTTCATCTCGGCAACAAAGCCCTTCATATTGCACAAAACAAAGCAAAATTAAGTGACTACAAGTAGAATATGAAATACAAAATGAGATCAAAGAGGCATGAGAAAACAGAATTAGGAATATTAATTTTCTAATAATAATTTGGGCCAACCAGATTCCTTGTGACTCAGTCCTTCTTTTTCTTTTCTCAGGAGAAACTCGGTGCTATTTATAATCTTTAGAATTATTACAGTGGGACAGACAGCATGAAGTACACTTGGGTAAATATACCAAAGATTACAACCATGCAAAAGATTAGGATTCTCACACTGAAAGAGGACACAGTGAACAATGAAGTTGATCTATCATCATGACTATGAATTCTATCTCTTATTCTAAATTATGTGTATAAATTTCTATAAAGGAAATAATTAAAACATCCTAACTAAAACCCAGGTTTTGTTGTAGAAACCTTAAAAACATATCTCTACCACTGTGTACAACACAGCATAAAATTTGTTCTGCCAAGAAATCTAAAAAGATTAGATTTTTGTCACTCTTGTGTAAGAACAAAATGTTATTGCCTACTGGCAAGGATGGAGAATTTGCTAGCACGCAACAGCTTGTTTTTCATGCCGAATGATTCAGTTGTGGAGATTTTAAGCAAATTTGGTGAGCTTCTCCAAAGTAGTTTACTGCCTTCGGTAAAGTGAATACCCTGTCAAAAGTAATTCATACAAACCAGGCAGTGGTGGCACATGCCTATAACCCCAGAGGTAGGCAAATGTCTGTGAGTTTTAGACCAGCCTGGAACACAGAGAGTTCTAGAACAGCCAAAGCTACATGAAGAAAACCCGTCTCAATAAATAAATAAATAAATAAATAACTCACTAGTGAGTTTACTTTAAACTTTAACCAAGAACAAACATTATGAACTTTAAACATTTTCCTCTCAATAGAAATGTTCAAAGATACATTTAAAGTATTAGAATATACGAAAAGAATTTCTATACTATATAATTAATGTAATATAATGGCAGCCTGCTACTTCTGCTCACATTCCCGGTACATGAAGTTGACCGAGGGGCAGCACCAGGGGTGAAGACATCTACAGCCAAGGGTAACAACGTGAGTTTCATTCCTAGACCCCACAAGGTGTAAAGAGAGCCCTGCCTCCTGCAGATTGTTTTTTGACCATCACATATGCGTGATGGGATGTGCACCTTACATCCTACTAAATATACTAGTACATGTAAGCAAAATTTTACATTCAAACTCACAACCTCTTTTTTCATTGATTTTATTGCATGCCTACAATACATAGACATGAATATTCCTAAATATAACCTGCTCAGACTATATAATATTTACTTATAGGTAAGTTTGTATAGATAACCATTTATCACTGGACAAATGATCAGTGTGCCCTTCCCTGGGGAAGGCCACCTCTCCTATTTCCAATTTTTCTTGCCTGTCTACAGTGCTCTGTGTAGAGGTGAGACCTCGTGGGCTTTTCAACCATCCAATGTGGCATGTCCCTTCAGGCTGTCCTTGTTCAGTTCCTGTGTGGACAGTAATACCGTTGAAACTTGGGTATAGCTTCTGACATTACCAGGAGACACAATCCCATAGTAAATTCCTTGATCCTCTAGTTCTTACATTTTTCTCCCCTCCTCTGCAGTGTTTCCTGAGCACTAGGGACCAAAGTGTTTTGTAGATGTACATTTTACTGGGTTCCACAGTCTGAATTTTATTGAATGGCTGTGGAAGGGAGGTAAATGCAGGAGAGAGGTAACTAATGTGACAATAAAGGATTAACAATAATTAATAATAATAATAATAATAAAAGAATGTCTGAAGAAGCTACAATGAATCATATGATGAACAGTGTACCTAAAAAATTCTATTATATATACCATTCTGGATGTTAATATAGATTGACATCTATTGTTTGTACACCTATCAAAACCCCAACACCAGACACAAGAAACCATTTTTTAAGATGTTGGCCAGGGTTGCACAAAACATATAGCTCATTACAGTTATCCTTGTTTCCCCCGCAGAGATGCAGAAAAAGGCCTTATTGCTGAAGACTACCCACTTTGGAAAGAAGACCAGAAACAACTAAGCTGGAACTAACCTGAATGACGCTTCCCTGAGGACTAGCTTTTATAGTACCATGCAAATACCCTCTCCCCTGCTGCCAGAAGGGGGAGACGACCAACAGTCCTACCCATCAGCGATGCCCCTTAGCTACATTAATGGCCAGCATTGGAAGAGAGCGCTAAGCAGTAGCACAAGTAAACATGGCACTCGCTAACAGATCCGCAACTGTAGTTAAGACCTGCTGAACAAGAAAGCTGGAAGAAGCTGAGGAGGGCGACCCTGTAGGAGGACCAGCAGTCTTAATTAACCTGGATCCCCGAGATCTCTCAAACCTGGAGATCACCAACCCGGCAGTGTACACCAGTGGAGGTGAGGCCCCCAACACATATACAGCAGAGGGCTGCCGGGTCTGGGTTCAGTCAGAGAAGATGCACATAACCCTCGAGAGACTGGAGGCCTCAGGAAGTTTAGAGGTCTGGTGGGGTGAGTGGGGTAAAGACATCCTCGTGGAGATGGGGGGTTGGTTCTGGGAAGAGGTATGGGATGTGGAACAGTCGGAGGGTGGACCCTGACAGGAATAAAATCTGGAGTGTAAAAAAAGCAAAAAGAAAAAAGAAAAAAGAAATGGTGGTGGTGGTGGTGATGGTGATGATGGTGATGGCGATAATGATGATGGTGATGATGATGGTGGTGATGGTGGTGCTGGTGGTTGTGATGATGATGATGAAAGGAATAATTTCTGGTACTGGAGACCTAGCTATTCAATGAAGTCATGCTTTTTGGAAGAGAATCTTCAACCACTAATTTACTAAACCATCACCATCCCTAAGAAAACTCTAGAAAAATCTGTCCACTGATAAGTGTAGTCTTAACCTCTCATTCGGGAAACTCTTTTTTTCAGCAGATGGAGACCACCATAGAGAGCTCAGCTCCTTAAAGATAAATCTTGAAACCTTCCAGGATGATATATTTTCAGAATAAATTTATATAAAGCTCAGAATTTCAAACTAAACCAAAAACAATGACTCGGTAAGCATTCCTTATGGTAGAGTGTTGCCAAATAACAAACTTCAGATGAAATAAATTTACCGTACATGCTTAAAACAAAAATGATGTTGGTATAGTTTATCTTTCCAGATCTTGACCTTTCAAAACTCCAGATGAGAAATTTGAAAAGCTCCAGAATCATTAGACGCTAGATATTGCATTTCTTTGGCAATTGAATGCCTACTTCCATTGAAACCTATGAATTCTACTTGTGAAGAAGCTAAAAAACTATCAAAAGGAGATGACATAACTAGAAAATTTTAAACAGAAGGCTAAAGAGAAACAGCAAACAGTAAGTTCATATCTATGATTATTAAGTAAACATTGGTTTAAATTCAAATTATGAGTGTACTTGTGAATTACTGTATCTAAAATTGGCCGCAATACTCTCAGTACCCAGTAAAAATATTGTGCCAATATAAGTAGAAAAAAATCATAATGGTCCATCTTATTTCCTTCTATATCACAAAATTCTGATTAAGCACAGCAGAGATTAACAGACAGTTTCTCCTGAGCACCTGGTTTACACTAGATTTAAAGTTTTAAACAAGATTAATGTTGGAGACCATCACTTGCTTGATTATGAATAATGAAAAATCTTAAAACGTGAGCAAATATAGAAATTGGGAAATAAATTTAAATCACTGGAAAATTAATTTAAGTGACTTTGAATGTACTATACTATTGTGTAGTATATTCAAAGTTTAAAAGTGTATACAAAATACAGGATAGTTTAAGGAAGAAGGATGATCAATTTGTTATCTTACCAAGCCATATACAAAACAGCCCTGAGTCATAGTAAAGACTGTCCATGGTAAATGTACAACAGATACAGCCAAATATTCCCTCATGTGAAGTAATTTAATATTTCACACACACATACACACACACAGGCATGCATGTATGCACATGTACACACGCCTACACACACACACAAACACACAAATACATGCACATACACACATGTACACACACCTACACACACACATGCCATACATATATACATGCACATGCATACACCCACACAGACATGCACAGACACACACATTTTTAAAGAGAAGGGGCAACAACATTGGTTATAAAAAAAAAAGTGAGACCATACTTTTACAGGATCCTTAAAATTTAATGTGCAATTAGGAAAAGTTGGATTTTACATTGCAGTGATTTGGGGAAATTATTTTCTAATCATAGAGTGCTCCATGAGTTTCTCGTCTCTGCTGCTCTGAGAAACCTTCCCAGATTCTTCCCACCTCTGAGTGCTGACTCTCCCTTGATACATTTTGAAGTGAACCGCGGCTGACAGTTTTATTACAAATATGTTGCACTTGTAATTGTTGCGTGAAAGAAACTGATGGAAAAAATTTGCAAAGATATAAAATTGGACTTCAGTTCTGCAGAGAATGGTAAAAAATGTTAGTTTTAAAACTAATATCCTGGGAGATGTGTATATCAAGTCAAAAAATCAAATTTGATTTATTATTTACTTTGGGAATTGCTCCTTCTGATCTGGGGGAAAAAAGAAAGAAATACGTGAATGTATTCCACTTTACATAAGTGGTGACAACCCGCTACTTACAGGCTTCCCTCCAAACACTTCGCTCTCTGAAGCCCACAATTGTTTGCAGTGTTCCGGGTCTTGCTGGGGTATTACCGTCTCCCACTGCAATGTACAAATACCACTCTAACCACTGTGCCTTCGGGGATTTCACAAAGCAGTTTCTTTAAAGGTTACGGGTGATGTTTGTCTTCTACGAATGTCAGCTCTCTTGACACTTCATGATGTCAGTACAGTTGATAGTAAAATTCAGGTAAACATGTTCAGCCAGAGAGGAGATTTTTACCATTACTATCACTATGTTTGCTAATTGTTTCATACACTAGTTTTTAATTTTTTAGCAAGACCTATACTAAATGTTTTACACAGTATTCCTCTTTGATTTCTTCATTCATTTGTTTCCATCTTTGAAAATTCAAACTGTTTAGAGCCAGGACAGGAGATATTGTGTTTAGAATCAAGATTTTTGTCAGCTCCGGGATTTAAAGACATTGCAAGACACCTCCCTAGTAATACACACACACACACATGCACACACACACACACACGCACACACACACACACACACACACCACACAAACACACACATACACACACACACAGGGATATAGACCAATTTGATGTTAAATATTGACAATATTGGGCATTTACAATTGAATACATTAAGACAGGAATGACATGATTTTATTCTAAGGATTCAAAAATTGGTTCAACATACACAAATCAATAAATATTTTGTAGCAACACATAGACTTAATCACACGATACTCATAAAATAATATATGCCAAAAAAGGTTTTTTGAAAATATATCTATATTCCTCCACAAAATATCCCTGAAGAAAAGAAGAAAACCAAGGAGGAGACATTAAGTCTTCTTGAATAAATGTAATTTGACGGCAGTTATCAGAACTTTTTTTTCCGAGCTTTTGATATACAGCAAAAGCAGTTCCATGTCTGACATGAAGCCAATGTGTTCTACATGTAAATGTTTTAAACATTTCTTTTTAAAATGCATTTTTAACACTTTCTTTGTATGGGTACTCCATACAGAGATATTCCATGTATATCTGTGTACTGCATGCATACCTACAGGCCACCAAGACCAGGAAAGGGCATCAGATCACCTGATGAAGTTACAGAAGATTGTGAACTTCCCTCCCAGGCTGGGAATTGACCAATCGTGTGTCTTTTGGGAAAAAAAAAATCAGCTAAACTGCTAACCCATATCTTCCATCCTGAAAACATTCTTTTTAAAAATCAGGAATGAAACAAAAATGTAGATTCTCTTCTCTCTTATTAAAGCAAGTGTTTGATCTTAGCTAAAGCAATCAGACAAGAGAGAGAGGAATAAAATATATGTTAATAAGGAAGGAAGAACTAGAATGTTCGCTAAGTGGAGATGGCATGATACGGCAGCTATCTAGAAATACTGCCAGAAAATTCTTTAAATATAATACACATTTTCAGTGTAAAGTATGAGGATATAAATCTACATACAATCATCAATAAATTTTAATATACTAGCAACAAACTTGCTGAATAAAAAACCATGGTGTAAAAACTCCCATTGAAAGTAGCATAAAATAAACAAACAAATAAATGTATCCATTCAGACTGGGCTCCAAAACAAAGAGAGGCAAATAAAAGAGATCAATGTTTGCTACAAAAATAAAGTTAAACAACAACAACAACAACAAAACCAAATAAATAAAATACCAAGGAATAACAAAACCAAGGGAGTTTAAAAATCTCTACAACAAAATCTAAGCACTGAAGAGAGAAATTTAACGTGGGAATATCATAGGAGAAGTTCCTCCACTCTCATGGGCAGGAACAAACTACTGAGAGTAACCTTGTAGCCAAATATGATCTGTGGATTGGATATAACCACAGAAAATTCCAATGATACATTCTCATAACTAGAAAAAATAATCCTAAGATTCATATGGAAGCACAGAAGACTCTAAATGGCCAAGTAATCTGGAACAAAAAGAGAAATTTTGGATTTGTTATAATACCCAATCTTAAATTATACTACATAGATACAAATTATATTACATATTCATAGTAGCAAAACAGCCTGATGTAGCCCTAAAGCAAAACAGGATGTGGACCAATGAAATGGGGTAGAAAAGCCACCAAAAAAGTCACACACCTGCCATTACCTAATTTTTAACAAATGTAATAAATAAATAAATAAATAAATAAACTAACAACAAACATTGGAGAAAAGATAGCTTAATTAATGTCTGGTTCTAGAACAGTAACTTCACATGTAGAAGAGGGGACTAGATTTCTCTTTTTTTATTGGAATTTTTTATTTACATTTCAAATGTTATTCCCTTTCCAGGTTTCCCATCCATAACTCCCCTACCCCATCTCCCTCCCTTTCTTCTATAAGAGTCTTCCACCTCCCCAACCACCCCCCTTCCTGCCTTCCCACCCTAACATTCCCCTACCCTGGGGGATCAAACCTTGGCAGGACCAAGGGCTTCTCCTCCCATTGGTGCCCAACAAGGCCATCCTCTGCTGTGGGATTGCAAGCTGGTACAACCACTCTGGAAATCAGTCTGGAGGTTCCTCAGAAAATTGGGACTAGACTTCCATCTCATCCTAATTTTTATAAAATCAGTTAGAATGTGTCAATGAACTAAAGCCTGAAGCACTGGAAGCCTGAAAGTGCCAGAACCAAACACTTGGGGAACAGGCAAATGCCAGGACTGCCTGAAAAGGTGTCTGACAGCTCAAGAAGTAATCTCATGAGCTTACAAAGAGGGTTCATAGAATTAAGTTTCTGCATAAATAAAATGAAAAGCATGAACCAGGTGTAGAGATAGCCTACACAATGGGAGAAAAAAATCTACCATCTATCTCGATATCTAAAATCGTTAACAAACTCTGAGATGTAAGCACCAAAAAACACCCACTTAAAAATGAGGCAAAGAGATGAGTAGAGACTATTTAGAAATATTCAGATGGATAGTAAATGCATGGAAAATTCCTCTCTGATTCCTTCAGCATTAGAGAAATGAAATTTAAAACTGCATGGACATTCCATTTCATTCCAAGTCAGGATGGCCATCATCAAACATAGGTGTGGAAATAAACTCTGGTAAAAATGTTGGGAAAGTGAAACTCTGTGTAAACTGAGGTTGGGATTTGAAGCTCCTGCAGATCCTGGGGATCGGCATAGCAGTTACTTAGAAAAACTAAAGTAAATCTGCCATTCGATCCAATTATATTTCTCTTGATTTTGTATCCAAAGGACATACCACAGATATACCTTTGTATCCATGTTTTTAGGGCAACATTGTTCATAATAGCAAACCAAATTTCCATCAACAAATTGTTAGATTCAATAATGCATGATGTGTATGTACATAATAATTCTATTCATCAGCACATGTTGATTGTATGATCTCATTGCAGGAAAATTAAGGGAAGTGAAAATTCATGCGTTAAGCAATAAAAGCCGGCCTCAAAAAAACAAACACACATTTGTCTCACGTACAGAATCTAGACATTAGAGACATAAACTAATGTATGTTTGACATGAATGTAGAAAGATATGAAGAAAAGACTGAATGGAATGAAGCAAGAAAGAGTAAATGGGGAAAGAAAAACAACATTTTTGGAGTTCTAGTTTGTGAAGTGTAAATCTACAGGTCACATACACATGAAGGCAGGCTATGTAAAATGGACAAGCAAAGAGGCCTGGAAGCCAAATGTAAGCAAGATAGAATAATTACAATGGTATGAAGGGTTGGACTGAAACATTGTTTTGTGCCCTAATTAAAAAAACTAAACAAAAAAAATGATGTATCTGGTAAAAGTATGCAGATAATTCAATATCAAAGGTATCTACGTGAAAAAGTATCAAAGTATACGTGAAAAATACAAAACATAAAGGTGGTGATGCCTCTGTGTTCATATGTACGTGTGTTCTGTTGTGCTTGTTATATTAAAATAATTAACAAGGGGGTTGGGGATTTAGCTCAGCGGTAGAGCACTTGCCTAGTAAGCGCAAGGCCCTGGGTTCAGTCCCCAGCTCCGAAAAAAAGAAAAAAAAATAATTAACAAAACAACAACAAAAGTAAAAACAATCTCACAGCAAGATTAGCCAGGTGATATAAAAATATACCAAAGTTTTAATGTTGGATAGGACAGCAACTGAAATAACGTATCTACAGTCGGTAATTTTGGGTAAGAAGACTTGATCTCACTGTCTGATTACTCGTGTATGAATGAGTAATATGCTTTGTTGTTCAATACTACTATAGGATACTCACCACAACCCCATGGGATATAACAACCCAGTGGACCCACCCTTGTACTTTGTGATTAAGAACTCTTAATGAATCTTAATAGTATTTCAAAAATAAATTTTAAAACACTATAAAACAATTAACCTCCCGCTAATTTGCAGAGTTTTGGTATCAAAAGTTTTGGAATATATATATTCCCAAACTAAAATATATATATATATATATATATATATATGTATATATATATATCCATGATATAGAATAAGAATAGAATACCCTCAGACTATGCAGTCAATAAGCAATGACTTCTCATTAATAAATTTTGTATATAAATCTCTGCTAATCTTTCAGTTCTGGTAGACATGATGAGCTTGTGTTATACTGAAATTTTACACGCTATCAGCAACTGTAGTTTACCATCAGTACACAGTGGTTGCTAAATTTGCATGTTTTTAACAAAGGCTTTTCGTTTTTACTCCTACTTCTGATTGCCAGGACTGTATATTCTTTGACTTCTTTTTTCTTGCTTTTTAATTTTTTTTTAAACAAAGATTTTCTACAAGGTTCTAGCCATCATAGAATTACTACATATATCATGCTGGTCTTGAACCTCCAACCTTTCCCAGTAATCTTTCTGCTGCTTGCTCCCTGATGAGATTATTTGAAGGAGCCACCATGCTCTGGTCTTAGCATCTATCCTTATCACAGTAGCATGGCTTCCAGAATCGGATCACCATGTGACTCAGCTTCAAATGGAGGGTCAAGCATTACTCATTCATCCATTCCCAGTGCCTCCAACTAGAGTTCACAGCTGGGGAAGGGGTGGTGAAGGAAAGAAGCAGGGGAGGGAGAAGTGAGGGAACATATATAGATGATCGGTTATGAAAGCAAAATTGACTTGCCTGAATATCAGGTTCTTTTCAGTAATCATATAAAAATTTTGTCCAATTTTATTTTGCAGTCAGCCAGAGGTCAATATCCAACATGGTAAAGGACTGTGGTAGTCACGTGTTCTTTGAACTTTTGCAGCACATTCAAGCTATTTCGTAGAAAGGAGACAGAATGGAATGCGAGTTTAATGGGTGAGATGGAGTCAGTTTCCTGGTATGTTAAGGTTTGTGCTTAGCTATAGAATGTGGGTAGGTTAATGAATTCATCTCTGTCTTGGTTTGCTCATCTGTAAGATAGTAATAAAATTATTTCTCTCATGGTTTTGAGGATTTAAGGATTCAAAGTCTATATAACATGAAATACTTAAGTCTTTAAGAAGTCCTCAATGCCAGACTCCCCTCTGTAAGCCCATCATAGCATCAGTAATAGTGTCAGGCCTTACTGCTCTCTGATGAAATGGATCCCAAGTTGGGATGATCATTGGACCACCTTTCCTAAAGTCTCTTCTCCATTTTTGTCCCTGCAGTTCCTTTAGGCAGTAACAGTTCCAGGTCAGAAATTTTGACTGTAGAATAGTAACCCTGTCCCTCCACTTGAGGTCCTGTCTGTCTACTGGAGGTGGATTCATCTCATCGAGTTCCCTCTCCCCAACATTGGGCATTTTGGCTAAGGTCACCCCAATTGCGTCCTTAGAGTCTCTCACCTCTGGTGTCTCTGGTAATTTCTAGAGGGTCCCCAGCTCCCACCCCACTGAGGCTGCTTATATCCATCCATTCTCTTGGCCCTCTGACTTCTCTCTTGTCCCCTACCCAACCATTCCTGACCCTGTTCCCTTGTACCCCTCCATGTTCCCCTCTCCCACCTGAGTCCCTCCTTCCCTCTGCCTCCTGTAACTATTCCCTTCTCCCTTCTAAGTGGATTTGAAACATTCTCACTTGGGCCTTTATGTTGGTGACACTTACTTCTGTGTTTGTATCCTTGATAGTCTGTACTTTATGGCTAATATCCGCTAATCAGCGAATACATAGCTATCTTCTGAAAGGGCCTACCAGCAGCTGACTGAGACAGAATACTTAGACCCAACCATTGAACTGAAGTAGGGGACCCCTATCATTGAATTAGGAGAAGGATTGAAGAAGCTTGAAGAGGAAATCCCATAGGAAGACCAGCTGTCTCAACTAATCCCGAGCCCAGGGAGCTCCAGAGAGTGAGTCACCAACCAGGAGCATCCACAGGTCAGTCCAAGGCCCCTGGCACAAATATAGCAGAAGTCTGCCTAGTCAGGCCTTAGTAGGGGACGATGTGTTTATTCCATGAAAGACTTGAGGCCCCAGGAAAGGGGGATGCCCAGGGGGGTACCCTCTTGGAGGCAAGGAAAAGAAGGAATGGGATGAGGAACTGGGGGGAATAACGGGGGACCAATGACTGGAATGTAAATAAAAAATGTCCTCAATGAACATCGTCCATGTTTATCTTCATTTTGCAGAGTTCAAGATATGTAAGTAGCAACCTCAGAGTATGCAATAATCAGAGCTAAAAGTGAAGTGTGTCTGTCTCTGTCCCATGCCACTACCCACCACACTGGGTTATTGCTTGAGCAGTGGTGATGATCAAATAAATGATAGGGTCACCGGAAGTAAAATGAAAATGATCTTTGTACTTATTACTAGCTTATATTTCTGACTAGCTAGTTCTTAAAGTAATCTTAAAATGGAAACTTGGCCTTTTTGGCATTCCATGAGAGTGCTACTCTTTTCGAAAATGCATTCTGTTGTCAACAGGTGTCTTTTAACATTATAACATAAACACTGCAAATTGTTTATTTTATAATTACATGTCTTGTGAGAATCGTGTATCAAAACATTCAGAACCACTCCTTTTTGGAAAATGTTTCTTCTGCTCTACTGTTTGATGTTCCAGAAGCATTTTAGGTCATTCGTCATCATCTGCATTTTCTAACACCCTTTGGGGGACTATTGTCTTGATTTCTCTTCTTTCATTTGCTAGTAAGATACACATTAGTTACAAAAATATTTATGCACTCCTATGACAATGTAGGGGTGTAAACATTGTTTATGTTTGTGCAATCACTGTATTGAAAGATGTACGCTCTTCATAATTGCTGGATCCTACAAAGGTGTCTTTCAAATGCACGAAACTAATTTACATTTTTGTCAATGATGCATAAGAGTAAATGTCTTACTGTGGACATTTCTTAAATTACATAATTATCAGAAAGAATAAATATGTCTTCAACTATATGGTACTGATTGTTTCTTACTACTACTGTGTTAGTTTTCTACTGTTCATAAAAGACACCATGATGAAAGCAACTTATAGAAGAGTTTATTTGGGACCTACGGTTTGAGAAGTTTAAAGTCCGCGCCCATCAGGGCCCATCATGGCAGAGGCAGGCATGTCAGTAGAGAGTAGCTCAAAGTTCCCATCTTGAGGTACATACACTATGTTCCAGAAAAATTTGAGATAGTTTATACCATAAAATAAACAGTTATGTGGGACCGTTCAACTGAAAACTATGTGTTAATCTATGAGAAGAGCGATGTGAGCAGCAATATTGCCAATCGGCAGGCACTGACTACATTCTCCAGAAGAGTAACAAAAGCAGAATTGGAGTGTTGGACATCAATGCTACCATCTTGAGATCCTTTCTCTGAGTAGTTAATAAACATTTCCCGATAATATGGCACTGTTTTAGGCACTGGAGATTTGTCAAAGATCAAAATAGGCAAGTCCTCCTCATCAACATACATTTAAGTAGCATAAATAACCATAAACTCATAAATCAATGATTTATGATACTTAGAAAGCTTTAATAAAAAAATAAAAGGTGTGTTTTAATTTTATCTTAAACCAGAGATATTATTTTTATAATATAGTTTATAGGTACATTTTTGTAGTAGAGAATGATTCAAATAAAAGCAACCAGTGGGGTTTCAAGTAAAAATTTGAAGATAAAACTCTTTATCCTATGTCTACATTTGAAATAGCCACTCAGAGAGTCCATGCCTTTGTCGATAAGACTGTATGGGCAGAGGCATACAGACCGTTTATGACAATCAATCACTGTGCTTAAAAAAAAAATCCTTCCCCTAGATGCTATGTGTGCCCTATCATTTTCCACAAATGATTGGAACTGCTGATTTCTAATCATCTTTCATATCCTGTAGGGAGAAAAACGGAATTCAACTTTGCATCCAATGAAAGTTAATCGGAAGTGGAAAGAGGAGAAAACAACCAGATGTACTCCTTTTCCACAACTGACTAATTCAAAGAATTCCCCCACCATTCAGCGAAAATTGTTTTCAGACTTCTCACTCAGACCTGCAAGTTTTCATGGCATAGGAAAGAAATGAAAGCTGAGTGCGATTTCCTGAAAGTCAGGGATGAGACAGGTTGGGTATTTATGAGTCTCTTACACTGTCGTGCTGGAAACTACAGAATGCTAAGCAGACTACCGATTCACTAGAGAGACATTCCCAGTCACCTCAGGTCTGTTTACAACAACATACAAAGAAGGTACATAGCTCATAGATCAGCATGTCATAAAATAAAGACAGCTCGCTGCCAAGGGCAAAGCTGGAACTATGAATGAAGTAAATACATTTACAATGCACGGCCCCTACATTGGAATCCAAATGAGAGGAAATGATTGGCAGAATTAGGGCTTCCGATGTGTATACAAGAAATCTCACAAAAAAAGGAAAAGAAAAAGAAAAAAAAGAAAAGAGAAAACTTGAACACCACTATTGTAATTAGAAATTAGTAGCAAAATATGACCAAAACCTTCAGAGTAAAAACACTATCCAGAGGGTCATAACTGAGATGATTTACCAAATTAACGATTCGTTGTCAGAGGACTTTTTAATGCAACAACAAAAATATTTTTAATGGCGTATGAACCAGTGTGGGATAATTAATTTGTAAATATCAATGAGATGCACTTAGTTCACAAAATTTTATTATAGTAGAAATGGAAATTTGAAAAAAAAAACTGAAAAGCCGGGGTTGGGGGGAAGGGGGAGTGAACGATGAAATAAATTACAAAATTTGTCCAAAGAAAGGTTTACCAGAAAATGATCTCACAATCTTAGGAACAGATAATTAATATGATTCATTAAGACCAGAGATGAAGGAATGAATTATGTTGGATGGAAAGATCTAGGGATCAACTGATAGGATACCCAATACAAATCAAATCTGTTAACTCAAGTGGGTCAGAAAAAGAGTGCCTTGCCGTTAAGATGACTGCAGAAAGAAAACCTGACATTTTCCATGGTTGTTTCCCATCCCTCCAGTGGAGTGTGTATTAACCAAATAAGCTATAAGAGGGAGCTTTTTTTCATGTCATTTCTCAAGTGTCTCTGACCTCACTCTTTGACGTTTAGACTGTGTTCCAACAGGACCAAGTCTTTTGCTCTGACATACAGATCCTTATTTACCTAAATGCTGCCTATGGTTTTGGAGACCTCAGCACACTCCTTCATACCTCCTCCCACATACTCCATCGCCTCATACTTCCTACACCGTCCACCAACTGGAGGACCACACACTTAAATATAGGAGACCATTGGGTAATTCTCATTCAAACCATATCCCACTCCCTGTTCTTTCTTACTTAGCTCTTTGTCTGTGACTCATTATTGTGAACTCTTAACTATAGTGCCATTCCTGCCTGCATGCTGCCGTGTTTGTGACCTTGGTAGCCCTGAACTCGGACACTCTAGAACCATAAGCCTACACTTAAATAAATTAAATAAGTCTCCAGTTGAAACTCATTGTAGTGGTTGATCTTGATTGACAACCTGACGGGACCTAGAACTACCTAGAAGGCAAGCATCTAGGCTTGCCTCTGAGGGGCTATATAGATTATTTAATTGATGTAGCAAACCCTGCACTAGCCATAGATCCACTTCCACTGCTGCGAATGGAGGATCCTCTGAGGGCAAACTTAACAGCTGGCACTTGTTTGTGCGTTTCATACCGATCCCCTGTATGCCATCTCTTCTGTCAAAGAAGGACCGCTCACTCTAATCCCTATTGTTGATCATTCTCACTAGTGCGTCATCCCCTGCTGTTTAACCACCAGACTCCTTGCTTATAAATGACCTTACATAGTGAACCCATTTCCTCTGAAGTAAAATATCCACAACAGTTCTGCACACATTCAGAGAGTAAAATACAATTATTAGACGCTTTGAAAAATGTTAGCACAAAAAAATTCATCTCTAAAAGATGTGTGTGTGTGTGTGTGTGTGTGTGTGTGTGTGCGCGCGCGTTAGTTTATTTTCGTGTAGAAACACAATATTTGTAGTAATTTTAGGTAGTATGTGCAAAATCAGAGGCCACTGACTTTCTATGATTGAATGAAGTTTCAAAAACTCTGTCCAAGTCTGATCTAAAGGGACTACTGATCTAGGCCCTTTGAGAAATGAAACTTTTCGACAATACAAAGTAGGAAATTGTGATCACTAAGCCAGAGGTACCACTGTGATGTTTCCTGTGTATAGCTTATTCAGAGACCTACAAAAAAGAACACAAAGTAAGCTGGGGGCCTCTGAAGCTCCTACCCCATGCTTCTTCAAGGCTGCAAACCTGTGAGCTATTCTTGCAGTGCCCTTTGATATAAAATACTGAAAACACTGGATTATCCTAAGAATACCATTTTGAAAGGAGGAATTTCTTGGATTGCTTTTTTTCTACTGCTGACCCAGAAAGACCCACCAGTCTGTAGGTAAGGCGACTGAACATTCGACAGGACCATCAGAGATTCTTCAGATTCAATCAAGAACCTGGAGACACCATGTTCCACAGCAGGGATAAAGCAACCCTAGTATTCATAAGGCAGGAATCAGGCGGGAAGGGGCAACTATTTATGAGGGGAAATTCCAGTATTAATTCACTATTCCATGCTTCCTGGTCTATCCCCACTCTGCTGATGAACACAGGCAGAATTCTTTTCCCCCACAATTACTGATAAGTACACATGTGAAAAGACAGAACTGTCCATGAACACAACTTTTAAAATGTAGACGTTCTGAGTGACGTCTGACCTAAATTATTCAGTCACAGATGTAGTCTCTTTTAGTGCTGCTGGCAGTGGTGTTTCTTAATCACCTCCCCCAAAACTTTACTAATTTAATCTCTGTTATACTATCTGCCTTGGATTTATTATTCTAATGCTCTTCGGATTATATCCACAATGCTCCCAATCACCAATTATACCATAATATGTCACCCAACAACCATCTCAGAGACTTTCCCATAAAAGTTACTGGATGTTGAGAGAAACTAAAGAACTCTTTCTGTCTGCCCTGGGGACATGGCCTACAGAATGCTCCATTCCAACTCTGAAGGACATCCCAAGTGACTCGAATTGCTTTCCAACTCAGCCCATGTGTCTACAGCTTATGTGGGAAATTTAGGGGACATGCCCTTCAGGGAACACGCACTGACAACTTGAACCTATTTCCCTCCTCTCTTTCAGCCAGTTGTATCTTTTGCCTGGACGTTCTCTTTGTTTTCCGTCTGCCACCACAGCTGGTTGTTATCCTGGAGGTTGATCTCCCTCATTGACTAAAGTACATGATTTATTTCTGCAGTGGGAGGAAAGGATTTAATTGGTGAATAACAGTCACTTTTGCTCTCTTACATTCAGTGGATTTACAAGCCATCCCAGTGTTTCAAAAAAAAAAAAAAAAAAAAGGCCTTCAGGCAGGAGTAGCATTTGAATCTGAACATCAACCATCTATCTACTCAAAGTACTGAGAGTCTGGTGAAGTTCAGTTGTTACTTAGGAAGCTTAATGGGCACCCTGGGACCCTAACACATTGCCTGTCTCACATATATAAGCAGTCTGTCAGCTTTCTAAAGAACAAAGACCCAATCCTGCAAATCTCCAGTTGCTTATCAAGGGCTGTTTCTACTTCTTAAGTTTTGTGTATCCTACATTAAATTTTAAAGGTATTTTCTCTACCAAAAATTACAAATAAAGTATTGACATAAAAAAAAAAGAAATATCTGGCAGCCTTTCTCGGAAACGTGAGAATTTATTTAAAGGGCAGTACTATTAAAAGAATAATAATATTGCCAACCAAGATTTGAAGAATAAACAGCTCCCACACTGAGATAAACAGAGGAACCTCAAATAGATGAAATGCTTCAAGCTCTATACAAATTGCATGCCCGCGATGCCATAGGCTCCCTCCAAATGCGCACTGTGGAACTGAGCAACACCAACAGTGCGTTCCTGGGCTTACGGGAGGTCAGTTGTACATACTGACAGGCCGAGGCAATACAGTGTCACACCCATTGACTTTGGCACATTTGCTCTGGTCAGAGAGTAGGAGGACACTCACACTGAGGCTCTAATAGGGCTTGCCGAATGCTATCACTATGACATGTGCCACATGAAATCTGTGAGCATGTATATAAATCAGGAAAAACCGAGTCCTTGAGAAACTGCAGGTTTCCCTGGCCAAAGCTCACTCTGCCTTTCCTCTGCTCTGTAATCATACACATCTCACAAATGATAGCAAGTGTTACATTTGCTATAAAAACTATCTGGAGACGAAATGAACCTCAAGCATCCCTAGATGAATGAGTTTTACACTTTTTTTGTTTTTACTCAATGCAATTTTATTAATGGGGATACCACAAGTAGAAAGAATTTCAATGAATTAAAAGATACCACATACCCTTAAGAAGAAATAATGTGGTGTATATTCTGATACTGTTGATGAAAGAATAGAACACACAAACTTATCAATTACACTCATTTTTCTTATTGTTTTGGGACAAGGTCTCACTACGTAGTCTTGGCTGGCCTGGAACTCACTGTGCAGACCAGACTAGCCCTGATCTTCCTGCCACAGCTTTCCAGCTGTGAAAATCACAGGAAAAAACAAAACAAAACAAAACATGACACAGCTAATGTCTAACATTTTAATTAAAACTTTGCCTTAAGATATTTTATGTTTGTGTCTAAGCCCTTGAGCACACTGACTATAACTCCTCTTTCGGTGTGGATAGAAACAGAACTGGGAATATGTAACGATGCTAGAAAAGTCTGTTTTGATTGATTCAGTATTTTTCTTTTCTTTCTATTCCTAGAATAACCCAATAAGCTGATTTTATTCTAGGCATCACACTATAGCTCTTTTTACAGAAAAGGGGTTTTGTAAATCACTAATATTGAGGTACATGGATACGTGGGATGAGCAACCTGATATGTGAGAAGAGAAAAGAGAGCCATGGTTCGTTGGAGGGGAAGGAAGACACCTGGGAAGGTCAGTATTGGTGGCCAGAGCACCAGGAGAGAAGAGGAAGCACAGAGTCCATGCCTGCCCACGCTCTGTCCCTTTAAGATGTGGTTTGAGGTGAGAAAATAGAAAACACGGAAGGACTTCGGAGAAGTGAGAACCTAGATTTTACAATATGGAAACTAAGATAGAAATGATTCCCATCCATGTATAAATGCATGAGGCAACAATACTGGGATATACTAGATATCCACTAAATCATAGCCATCATTGTTATTGAATAGAGAAATACGATATTTCTAGAGAAAAACCAATGGAGAACATTATTATTCACACAAACTTTATAATAAACACGAAGAGATTTGGTGTAGCCTAGACATCAGTAAAACAAGACAAGACCTGATATAGCCTAGACATCTATAAGACATTTGAAAACACTGAATGATGAAAAATGTAAATGGGCGATTGTGAGGGGGAATAAGAAAATTGCAACAATGCTAAATACTAACAGCTTATGATTTTTATTTTCTTATGGCTGAAATTTCCCTTTACACCCATACACATTACCAAACAGCACAGAAATTTCATTAGTATATTTAATCTCTTGGACTCCTGCCTCATGTTTGTTTCATTTTTCTATCCTTTGCCCTCTTTTTGTTCTCACTGTTTATGACCAGCAGCATAAATTTTTAGCTGAATTTTGGCAGACAGCACAGGACCCATTTCTGATGTCACTGGGCCATGGAATGTAGATTGAGGTTAAGAAAAGTGTGTCATAATTGACCCTGTTTGAGCTGCCTCAAACTGTTGTTCTCAGAACACCAGTGGTTCTCTGCTTTAATCTCTGGGAATGTGCATAATTGAAACAAGAACGTCACTTCTCTTTTGCACCTCCACACAAAAAAATCTATGCAAATGCTTAATCTTTGAGAATGCTTAATCTTTGGGAAGAGTATTAGAAGCTATAGGACTACTTCATTTATTTTGTGAATGATGTCATTTCACTTGAATCAGCTCTATGCAAAATTTTAGTAAGTTATATAAGATTAAAGTGCAGAAAACTAACTGTAGCAGGTAATAAAAGCACGCTTAAAGGACAGATGATATCAATCATCGACATTAAGAGCTACAGAAATGATTTATCACTATTCCTCTTAAAACGTTCAGATTATACCACATTCCAGAAACATGATTATTCTAGAAACTTAAAATTGCATGCTCCAGTACACTCTGCTGTCAGTTCCATAAAATATACGTTTAGAGGTTGGCAAAAAAAAAACATACAATTTTTTTCTACAATATTCATAAGGATAGAGAACAAATGTTTCCTACAAGGAGTGCGGTCTATTAAATGAAAATACTAAAAATAGCGATCCCATCCCTTGATAAGCCTAGTATATGTGTATGTGTGTACTTTAGAGAGTCTTGCTTGGAAGGATAAAAATGAATATTCGGCAGAGAAAAATGCAAACTATAAGAAGCACATGTGAAGGATTGCAAAGTAGACTGGCATTTTAAGAGAGAAAAGGGAGACAAGAAAAGGTTCTGTTCTGAGAAAACCATTGACCCTTTCACCTCCCTACACATGCTCTGATTAGCTCAATAGCAGTCTTTATCTCACCCAATGCCTTCAGCCTTGAGAAAGCACTCATCTCTATGAAAAGCAATTAAGAAAAATGCGTGTGCTGCACGAGGTAGGTTCTCAGTAATGATGTTGTGACCACCCAGAGCAACACGGAAAGCAGATAGGTATTAATGAGACCATATGCTGGGAGTAGCACACATCTTAGAAAGAAAGGGCTTTGTGAGAAAGGGCTTAATTTTATCTCTGAAGGCCACATAGCCCTTCACAATTGCTTCATTTCTGAAGATCATATGCTGAAATTAGATAGTTCTCCTAAGCTTGCTTAGCATCTGCTGAATCAGGGCAGCCAAAAGAAATCAACTTTAGCCTGATTTGAAATTCAAAATAGTTTCTACGTGGGTCATTATTTCTGCAGAAATTATTGCAAGAGCACATACTTATTTAATTATCTCTATTTAATGTTGCTTGTTGCGATTAAGCATAGGCGAAATGCTGGAACTCACCAAACAAAAGGCTTAAACCTTAAATTATATCAAATAATTGAATATAAAGCTAAAAAGATGGACCCTGAAAGCAACATGTTTACATTTTCAATCGTAAATTATGGCATAAGATTATGTTTCAAGTTATTTGCTCTAGTAGATCGTATTGATTACAGCCACCCTGGTGAGACTCGTGGCCCTATGTGTTCCTTTCTATTTCCTTTCCAAAATTAATCTTTGACTCCCCCCGCCCAAGCAGGAATTTGTGACAAACATGACAAATAATAAGTGACGTAACTTCTAAAGCCAGATAAAATACAGCAATTCCATTTCTAACTGAGCAAGCTATGGAGGTCCTTTATTAAAAAAAAGACTTGCTAGCCCTGAAGGTGCCATGTGGTCAACCTCCTCCCTCCCTCTCCCTCTCCCTCCCCTCTCCTCTCCCCTCTCCCTCCCCTCTCCCTCCCCTCCCTCTCCCTCTCCCCCCCCTCCCCTCCCCTCCCCTCCTTTCCCCTCCCCCTCCCCCCCCTCTCTCCCTCTCCTTTTCTCCGTCCCTCCCTACTCCTCTCTCTCCCCACATCCCCCACACACACACACAAAGAGACAGATAGATGCAGAGACACAAAGAGACACAAAGACAGAAAGAAAGACATAGAAACAAAGAGGCAGTGAGAAGAATGGGGTGATTGGGTTCATAGAAATCTGTAACCCATTTCAGACCCCGGGATGCAGGTCTTCCAGAAGAGGTCAAAGGGATGATGTTTGAAAGATAAGCTGACTCACAATACCTCTGAGCTGCGTTCCCACATTACAGACTCTGTGCAATTCATAAATGGCTATTGTTCACAACTGGCTTTGAGTACGTTTTATTTTACAATCACAGTAAAAGGAGTGTGCACATACATACGTGAAATAGAGAGACAGAGAGTGGAACTGAGCATAATGTCACGCTGAGTGGCTCCCTTCCCTGT
The DNA here is from genome assembly GCF_011064425.1 of Rattus rattus. NCBI lineage: Eukaryota > Metazoa > Chordata > Mammalia > Rodentia > Muridae > Rattus > Rattus rattus. The sequence continues at coordinate 169,428,751 of NC_046157.1, read as the reverse complement.
ACTGTCTTTTGCATGTTTCTACTCTGTTCCTGTCTATCTTGGAGTCTTTAATAGAAACCCATGTGTCATCAATTCACAAACCTTCTAGACATGGCCATTAAACCCTTTGACTGGGTAAAATCCAATGAGGTGGAAAATTTCTCAAATGTGTCCAAAGTATGTGTTCTCCTTTCACTTTTCCTGGGGCTATGGAATTACACACTTAAACACATGCCTTATCTCCAACATCACCAAAATTAAAAGTAAACACCATGCCACATAGAGTGTCTCCTGTTCTCTCACTTCAGAATGAGACGGTTTTCCACTGTCCTCTTCCTGGCACTAAATAAGAAAGGACCAAGTGAGGCGCTTTTGAGAAGGGATCAAGAACCCTAAGTGACAAACAATTAAGTGAATTGAAATGTAAATAAAAAAATCCAATAAAAAAAGAATCCTAAGTGATGAACATTTGTACAAAATTACAAATAGATTTTACTGAACGATTTTCTAGTTACCTCATTAAAAATGCATGTAACATCTAATGAAATGTTCAGATTTTATTTATTTGAATGTATTTAACAGTCATCAGCGTTATAGTGGTTACAGTTAAAAGTTCTTTCAAACCACAAAATGTCTTTAAATTACATCAGTGAATAAATAAAAAAAAAAGCTGCAGAAAGACGCTTTTAATATTCAACCAACAAGTATTTATGGAACAGCTAGAATGTTGAGAGGGAAAAATCCGACATTTTGAGGTATGAATAACCCATCAGGAATTTTAGTAGATGAGATAAGCTCTCCCTTCAATAAGGTAGAAAATGGTGAAACGCAGCAAAAGCGTACATGCTTTCCCCCCAGAGGTACGAGGAATTATTTCCATAGGTAAGAGGGTAAAGTTACAAACGTCCCAATAAGTGAAGAACAAAATGTAATAATTAGGGAAGAGGAAAGTCTATAAGGAAGATGCGCGTGTTGAAAGTTTGGATCTGGATGCTAGATAAAACAATCGTTCATGAAAGACAAAGGAAGAAACGTCAGGCATGAGAGTAAACGCCACGCGGGAGTGGGAGACTAAACAGCTCAATAGAGGACCCGTGAAAACGGAGGCGAGCCACCTGCGCGCTTTTACAGTTATGTTGCTATCTGATGATATCTCTGAGACAAGGCTTTCTAGTAAAGCTGTGAGCTAGCGGATGCCGTGGACAAATGAGAGAGAAGTGAAGAAACACGTTAGGGGGGCTCGGAATTAATCCGCATAAAAGATTGGAGTAGGTCTAAGTCATGTCTCTCTCGTTCAACGAGTAACAACACCTTCCATTTGGAAGACGTCGAGCCTCTGGAAAGGAAAGACTTTCGGATGTTATTTCCTTTAAAGATTTATTTATTATTTTACCTATCCAAATGTTTTGCCTGTATGTATGGCTGGCCTCTGCAGGTGTGAAATGTGCCAGGAGAGGCCAGAAGAGCGGGCATCAGAGCCACTGGAACTGGACTTGTAGTTGTGAGCTAAAATGTGGGTGCTGGGAACCGAACCCAAGTCTACTATAAAAGCAGCCAGCCCAACGATTAGGGAGCTTTATATTTTCTCCCACATGTATTATCCACTATAAATTACCCTATCATTCTCTGTTTAATAAAATAAGAACCTAAGACTTGTTATAATTAAACTGTTAGCAAACGATTACTTTTAGTCAAGGTAAAATCTTGACTTAAAAAATTATGGCATTTTAAAATATTTTAATACTAGGTGATGAAAATGCCACACTATATCACCACAGGTAGAAATAACATCAAAACTAAGTAATATAAAGAGGCTTATAGATTTATTTATTCATTTATTATTGTGGAACGCATCAAACCCTGGCCTCGGGCATGGAAAGTAAAACCTTTCTTTGAATTTTCTCTCCTCCCTGTAAGGAAAATGACTTCTAAACACCAGAATAAAGCATTTTTTTTCTTTCTCATAAAACTTTTAAAAAAATCATGAAAGTTCTAGCAACAGTTAGGATATGTAATACATATCTAATTAAAAAAGCCTAGAGGTGAAGGCTAAGCTTTAAGAATTTGTAATTGTTAAAAATCAATAAAAAATAAACTACACTTGGTCTTGGAGATCTTTGAAAATTCATAAAACACTTCCAGTATTTGTTTGTTTATTCCCAATGCTCAAAAAGCAAGAACAGGGATTTTTCTGAATAATTATGCTTCCCTATGAATAGCAACAGAGTTATACCTATCTTTTCTCATCTTGAGAATTAGTACAGGAACAAAGCAATAATTTATAAACATGAAATCAGAACACACTGAAACTATCCCAAATCCCCAGTGCACACGCCACAGTACTAAGAATGTCCAGGTCAGAATGATCCCTTAGCACGTATACAAACCAGATACAGGGGCATAGTCTAGGAGCAGTTAGATCAGAAAGTGAAAAAAAAAAAAAAAAAAAAACAACTAAGATATTGATGAATTTAATTGGCATAGAATTACCTTGCTTCCTTCTTTCGGACTCTGCCAAAACTGCCCTCACAATCCAACTCCAGAGGACACACTTCCCAGAAAGGGTTGAGAGTCAAGCAAGAACAGCAGCATAGGTTTGACATTAAAAATCGAGAGTGTTTAGCAAAAATAAAATAAAAGACAAACTGGGATTAAGATAATAAAGACAACATCTATCTACCTTCTTAAATAAAGATGTTTTTGGCCAAAGTCTGAGAACAAAGAAAGGAGTTATTTCTTTCCGGAATAAAAGTGTTCATATCGTTCGTTACTCAAACAAGCAAGGTCCTTGTGTGACACTCTGGGCTCTTGACACACGCATCTTCAGTCTTTGCCAGATGTAAGCTTACAAGTAGGAAGCGCCTTACCTCATACTGGATATGCTGAGTGGGCCCTTCTGCTTGTAAGAAGGCCACCAACTGTACTGAGGAAGTGATGCAAATAAGGAGGAAGAGAAGTAGCATAAGTGTTCCTTCCCATATGGTAATTGTAATGTCATCACTTCACCGCCCGAATACCATTTAGAAAACAAGCTCGAAAAGCCGCTGAAAGCCCTCTCTTGCCTACAGAAAAGCGTGTTGAGTTGATCTCAATTGGCGCAATCTTTCCAGTGTGTTAATCTTAAGGGTCTTTATTTGGCTGACTTTTCCATTAGGAAAGATACTTGCACATGCTGTATCCAGCCATTAAGCAACTTGTTGGACTTGAAATTCACTGAGTCTATGATGGAAAAAAGTATTTCTGTTTTCAAGATGCTGAAAGGTTATAAACTCGCCCGCGTGAACTTCTAAAACTGCCGGAACCTTGATATTTTAAAGCTAAAACTATAGGTCATGTGCATATTTTAACTCTGCCTGACTTTGAATGTGTGCATTTGATTCTTTCCCAACTGTGCACTAAATATCAACCTAATCTCTGCGTGCTCAGAAAACGGATTGCGGTATTTCTGATCATCTCATACAGGATGTTGTGTTTGCTCACAATTATAAACATGCTGTCCTCCGAGAGACATAAATATCTTCAGTGACTTGTCAACGCTTTGAATAGCTGAGGCTGCTATAAAACCATAGTAAACTGTGATCCCAGGGATGACTTAGCCATGGGTTCAAATAAAGTGGCTACCTAGGGGACCTTTTGTAAATGTACCGCTTTTCAGTAAAAAATCTGAAGTTATACAAGTGCTACAATTGAATTTTGAAAATTTCTTGATTTAAACATTTTAGGTCTTCCTTTAATGTTCTTGACTTATTTATACATAATATATGCTTTGCAATAGCGAGACACCGTCGGAAACTATAAAGGTTCTAATATATTTAATGAAGAAGGAAGTCGATGTCCACTTTCACTTTTTATAGGAGAGTGCTTCTGAAAACTATTCCAGTGAAATGCATTGATTATTTGGTACAAATTGTGACCTTGTTAGCAGAATTAGTAACGATAGTGCTTTTATATAATGAAGATTTCCTTGCCAGTATTTCACCAGGAACTTTCTGCAGTTTGCCGATGTATAAAGGATCTTCCCTAAATTACTCCTAACTACAACCTTTTCTTCCCTCACTTCTCAGAAGTGTAGGTTCTCTCGTAGTTGTCCATGGAGCAGTTTCTGAGTATGAATATCAAACGTTACAGATAGAAAACAAGAATATGTGGGTAAGTCACATGTTGTCATTTCCCTATGAGAACACTGACGGAATCTCGTTATTTGCAGAATAACATTCTGACATTCCGATTACCCACAATCCCCATTTTTCTTCCTCCCGATATCTGTTTTAACATCAGTTTTTTTCCATGCTGCCTTCTTCTCATGCTTTGACCACACTTTCTTCTGCTTCTCCAACAACGATAGATAGTCAGTCCACGGCCAATACTGCCTTGCAAGTAGACTGTGTCTGCAGCCCTGCCACGTCCTAGCTGAGTGACGTTGACTAATTTAGTTAAGATCTATGCACTTCGTGAAAAATAACAGTAGCTACATCACAAGGATTCCATGAAGATGAAATGATCAAGACTAACAAAAGCTATCTGTGTATGACACATACTAAGTGGTTAATGGGCTATGCCACACATCTGCACATGTACATATACCTATCTGCATAATCCCCTCTGTAAGAAATGTCATTTTACCTCCTAGTCCTCAGCACACATGGCTACTATTTGGAAAAGGCTTTACCAAACTTTGTATCCAAAATAGCACATGGGCTCACCTGACAGGTTATATCTCTCTAGTTACTTTGTTGTTCTTCCTCCATAGTCCATCTAATAATTCATTTTCATTTCCCCCTGGCACATCGGGAAGCAAGCTATTTGCAGGCAGGAACTTTGCTTCTTTAAATCCTTTGTTCTTGACATAAAACTTGAAAAACATTGTTCAATTGTTTAGCTGTGTCTTTAACTCATTCGCTAATAACATTGGGAAACCTGGATGCTAATCTAATTATTTAGAGCATTATTTAATCCCTCTGCTTTTCGATTAGTGTTTCTGTTACTGAAGATAATTACAGTCTCTCTTCCTCAGCCTGGTTGTAAAGCACAAATTGAGTAATCTGTGGGAAAATGCTGCAAAAGTGTAAATATTATGCAGAGTAATTGTTGCTTTAGAGAACAAGGTAACAATAGAATAATAATTATGTAACTTACAACCAAATGCCTTGAGACTCTGACTGTAAGACACAAGTTTCTTGAGCTCCTGTCTTGCAAGATGGTATGGTATCAATACTGTTTGTAACTTACTTCACTATTGTACAGAAGCCTAGACCAACAGCCTTCACCTTCTTATTGACGTGAAGCAATTTGAGACATAGACTTTCTGTTAATTTGAGGTATAAATCTCATTTTTAATTTGTCTCTTGCCAATGTCACATCCATAGGATGTACTTTTTTCTGCCATCTAGATGCCATGACTTTGAAACATCCTTGTTAAGAATGATATAAACTGCTATACCCTCACCTCTGGGGCAGGGGGAATTAATTTGGTAGGTGACAATTAGCAAGCAAAGATATAATAATCGCTTATACCCATCATTGTTTGGTGCTCTTACATGAGTTTACCTTAAGACTTAAAAATAGTTTTATTATTTATTTCACTAGAGTTATATTCAGTCTTTCTCAATTGCAGTAGTGTTGCCTAAAGCCTTCCTTACACTCTTATCTTTCGAGATAAATTTTTAGGACAAGTTTCAATAGATTAAGCGATGATGTTGATAGATTTTGACTGGGTAAATCACAAATTCCATTAGTTTGCATTGGGATCAAACTAACCTTTGGAAACATCTCAATAGTTTTCTATGTTCATATTGCCATTAACATCCTGTCTTCCCAGTGTCCGGTATAGCTGTAGGAACTTGGTCTAAGTGAGGTTAACATGGACTTGATGAGATTAATTTCTTGTCTAATTTGCACAACCTTTTCAATAGCTGGAATCCTTCCATTTTTCACTTCTGAATCTCAGTGTCTACTTTAGTGAAATGAATGGGTTGCATCACATGGTTGCTCTCCAGTTTTGACACTTGATGAATCAGAAATGCTGTTTGTTATATCTTGATACTTCTCTTAAAGGACACGTGGATGCTGGTGAGGAGAGGGAAGATGCAAATATGAGCCTTCTCCCTAGAGGATGCAATAGCAACTTTCACGGAAGTTTTGGAAGTTTGAAAAGTGTGGGTTCTTACCCTCACTTGCCTACCATCGTCGTGTCTGTACTTTTTTCATTTACCCAGAATCTTCTTAAACTTCCCTGGGCTAAATATGACTCTGTATGACATGTGGTGTGACCAATTTTAGATATCTGATGTCAAGATTAAATCGAAAGGAAATTACGACACTGATTTAAATTCCAGTAGTTATTTTAGTTTTTAGTTTTGTTGCACTTTTTAAGAGTCATCTGTCCTTTGGAAATATCACATGATTAAAAAAATTGTTCTAAGCAAATTTAAATTTAATGATCAACTGCCTTTGATAAGTGGATCTCTCCCTTCATCAAATTCCAGAGCGCAGAATAGCCATCAATTCCTAACTCGTCAAGAACTACTTCCATTATATACATTTGGAATTACATGGGTAGACAAAGTTTTTCCTGTAAATATCACATCCAATTCAGGTTTGATTTAGAGGCTGAGTTTCATTTAATCTATTTAGTTTCTTTTTTCCCCCCTACAGATATGTTGCTGATTATTCTTGTTGGGTTTTTGTTTATTTTGTTGTTGTTTTGTTTTGTTTTAATGAGTAAATATATGATACTTCCAAGACATAGAATGTAAGCTTTAATTAGTATGAATACACTTGAAAATTATAAGAGGTTTCTTTGTTGTTGCACAAAAATGGAACAGTACAAGTAAAGCCACTGCAAGGGCCCAGGGCTTCACTGTGTATTCCCTTTGATATTGTTTGACAGTGACTGTCTACATGAAGCCATACACAGATAGAAGACAGATAAGCCAAACATTCATATTTTAGAAATAATCATTATACAACTTTTTTTCTGAAAACTAAGTTAACATAAGAAAGTAAAAGAAGCACACCATCAGATCACAAACACTATAAAATGTGGTATTATTTTTATGTACAACCATATCAAAGAGTCAAAATGATTGTTTGTTCATTTTTCTCTCAAATGTTGTAAGAAAATTATAATAATCAAAGTATTTAACAAAATAATATAATCATATTCTCTTGTCCGGTGAGAGAGAAAAGAAGAAAATAAAGTCAGTAACTACTGAAGTGTTACCTTCTTTATGCCATAACAGCCCTGCCGTGGAGAAATTGTTTTCATTTTGTAGTTGAAACAACTAAGACTAAGAAACATTTATCCAAATTTACAAAATAGAAATGTTAGAATCATAACTAGAATCTGTTATTTATGTTATGACCTCATGATGCCTGCTTACTACCTCGCGGTTAAGACAATGTGGTGTCAGGCAATGGAAAGATACAAACAGCCAACCTAGTGGATTCAAGTTCTCAGTCCTATTGGCTTCCACAAAATAGGGCATTTGGCTGAAGGGAAATAGGCCTTATCTGGAGGCTTCCCTGACAGTGGAGGTGATTGTGCTCTCAAATATACTGCAATGGAGTAGATCCCACTGAAATCAAGCATCTCATGCAAAGATGGGAAAGTGCGTATTCCTAACCTGATTTTTTTCTTTGACATATTTAAGGATATAAATCAAAACTATGATCATTTTTAATTACTGATGTCACTTAATTTCTCCTGGATACCTTAATTCATTAGAACATTGGTTTGTCCACACACTTCATAACAATGTTTTGTCCACGCATTGCCATTACCCAATTATTCTTCCATATAACCCTACCTCAAAAGATGCCTAAGACAATGCTTGTGTCAACCATTGCGTACCTATGGTCATGGATTATCTATACCTATTATTGCTGAGATCTTTATGCCTTTGCACGATTTCAATAGGTCTGTGAAAGAAAAAATTCAATGGAGTTAGGTGGGTTCCTTTAGCCCACCATATCGAGATATTGTGCGCGCGCACGCGCGCGCGCGTGTGTGTATGTGTGTGTGTGTGTGTGCATGTGTGTGTGAAGGCAAGTTTTAGGTATGATATTTACAGCAGTAAATATTGATTAAAACTGATTGCCTTCTTCCATTAGTTGGCCCTATCAACTGTAGTCTTTCTCAGTATTTTAGAAAATGATGTCATTCCCTGAGGACAATAGAACACAGACTGCATACTACTGTATGTAGTGCTCAACCTGCAATGTCTCTTGCCATCCAAACTACAGACTATGGACATGTAAGAAGGCTGGAAATTTCATGAAATGTATTATAAGTGAGTAGACAACTTTTAAAATCATATATATATATATGATTTTATTTTTTAATAATTTATTTTATGTATATGAGCACACTGTAGCTGTCTTCAGACACACCAGAAGAGGACACTGGATCCCATTACAGATGGTTGTGAGCAACGATGTGGTTGCTGGGAATTGAACTCAGGACCTCTGGAAGAGCAGCCAGTGATCTTAACCGTTGAGCTATCTCGCCAGCCCATATATATATATATATATATATATATATATATATATATATATATATATGATTTTAAATATAAAACCTTTGAGTCTTTGTATTTAGAACACTGCAATGGTACTCTAGAAATGATCTAATATTCAATTTTGAGAAAAACATCCTTTCTTATTTTCTTGCATTTTGAGAAAAACATCCTCTCTTTCTGATTTTCTTGCATTTTAAGCCATTAGCTCGTCAAATGACTTAGGTGCTAAGTTATATTTCTGGTGCCCTCAGTCTCATGAAGACTTCTAAAATAATTAGCCACTTGCAATTCTTGCTCTCATTTGTTCAACCCCCACCCCTTGCTTTGTTAACAGATACATAATAGATTCAATTTCAAGAGGCAAAAGAAAATATAATCATCTCTTTTCTAAGTGGCAATAACCTAACAGTTTATGAGGGGATGGCTCTCTTTACCCCAGTTTCAATCTTCCAGAAAGCATGTAACATGACCCCTTGAAAATGCATATTATTTCACATGTTTATTATTTAATATCTACAGGCCCGGAGTCTACCTGGTTGCTGTTTTCTCAGTTCTATGTCCAGAGAAATAGCCACATTTACTCAAAAAGCTAAGATTTATAAGCAAATAACAATTAAATCTTTCGTTATCACTACCAAGACCCGCATGCTCTTCCTCAAGCGCACTCATTCCTTTGAGGGCCCTTTGAGGTAGTCTTCTCTGCAAGTGTAGCTTCTGGTACGTTGCCCACACTTTTGGAAATCCAGACGTCCAAAGATAGATTATTCTAGAACAAGGTGGTTTTGGTGGGCTTTAAAAATGGACATAGAGGGGTTGGGGATTTAGCTCAGTGGTAGAGCGCTTGCCTAGGAAGTGCAAGGCCCTGGGTTCGGTCCCCAGCTCCGAAAAAAAAGAACCAAAAAAAAAAAAAAATGGACATAGAGTTAGGTTTATTTAAAAATGGAAATATTTTTGGTTCCATTTCCCTTCCCTAGTAGCTGAAGAGCTAGGGATAGATGAAAGCTCCCGAAAGAGGAAGTGTCAGGAGATTTATGTTTATGTGTGTGTGTGTGTGTGTGTGTGTGTGTGTGTGTGTGTGTGTGTGTGTGTGTGTGTGTTTAAGAATGCGCTCCTAGTAGGTACACCATGCTCTAGTAGAAGGTCTACATCCATATCTGTGTGCACATGACCAGCACAAACTGAACTCAGTGGATTAATTGAAAGAAAGAAAGAAAGAAAGAAAGAAAGAAAGAAAGAAAGAAGAAAGAAGAAAGAAAGAAAGAAAGAAAGAAAGAAAGAAAGAAAGAAAGAAAGAAGGAAGGAAAGAAAGGAAGGAAGGAAGGAAAAAAGGAATGAAGGAAAAGAAAGAAAGAAAGAAAGAAAGAAAGAAAGAAAGAAAGAAAGAAAGAAAGAAAGAAAGAAAGAGAAAAGGAGAGAAAGAAAGAGGAAAGGGAAAAGGATAGGTAGCTTGAGGGGGTCAGAAGAAGGGTTCTATAAGAGAAGTAAGAAGTAAATTTTAGGTGAAGATTCAAAATGCATTTTGTACATGTTTGTTTCATCAGTTTGTTTTGCTTTTGCCCAGAAATGATATGTAGATCGGTATTCTGGCTCTATTTTTTAGTTTTTTCATGAAACAGTTTTCCATAATGGCAACACAAATGTCACTCCTGACAGTGAGCTAGGAATCCATTCTCTCATACTCTCAAAGGCACATACTTCTTGTGGTAGCTCTTCTGATCGTGATGAGGTAGATCACAAAGTACTTTTGATTTACTCTTGATTTACATTTTATATAGGTTATAGTGTCAATGTCATTGGAAATTTGGTACAGCTTGTATTGAGTTTCTATAAAACACTTTAAACTGTGGTAATTTCAGCAGCTTCTAATGTGTTCAGTTTCTTTCTCTTAGTGCTATAATTTTCATCATGGAGCTCCTCCTTCTCCTTGGCTAGTTTCATTCTTACCGTGTAGTTTGGGATGTTTGGGGGTAGATGTTGGTTTATTTTGTTGATAGTCTGGCTGGCTTTTGTTGTTGTTGTTGCTGTTTGTTGTTTTTTATTTTATTTCATTTCTTTCTTTTGGTTTTGTTGGTGGTGATGATGGTGTTGTATTTTCATTTGTTTGTTTAAGTCAAGTCTCTCCACATAGCATTAGCTTCCCCAGAATTCACTATGTAGACCATATTGGCCTCTAACTCACAGATCAGCCTGCCTGTCTATCCTGACTGTTGGGATTAAAGGACTGTTCAACCACCCCTGACTTTACAATATTTTTATGGAATTATTTTTCTTACTTTTTTTCTGAAAGATTTTGCTATGAATGTATAAGAACGTCTGTCATTTTTAGTCATTTTTTTATAGCCTACTATTTTACAGGATTTATCATTTCTAAGAGCCTTTTGACAGATCAGTTAAACTTTTACATATATAGAATCATATCATCTGCAAACAGGTACAATTTGGTTTCCTTACTCTCTTTATCTTTATCTCTTTAATGTCTCTCTTTTGCTTGATTCCACTAACTAAAGTGTCAAGTTCTGGGTTGTGTAGAATTGCTGAGAATAGACATCCTTTTCTTGGTCCTAATTTTACGGAAGATTCACTCACTCTTTAATTTGTTTTAATATTGACAATGGGTTTGTCATACATAGATTTTAATATTTTACATGTTGAAGTATGACCACTCTACATATAATTTATCAATAGGTTTTGTATGTTTTATTATTTTATAGGTTTGGCTGTTTCGCCTGCATGTGTGTCTATGTATCTCTTGAGTGCATGGTGCCCACAGAGGTCAGAAGAATGTATCAGATCCCATGAAATTAGAGCTAAATGGTTGTGAACTGCCAAGTCAGTTTGGGGAACTGAACTCAGGTTCTGTAGAAGAGCAGCCAGTGCTCTTAAAGGCTGAGCCATTGCTCCAACCCCTTATGTATAGCTTTAAAAACGCAACAGTGTTCAATTGTATCAAGGCTCTTTCTGAGATGATGTCCCTTGATGCCTTTCTTTATTCTATTTATGTGCTATATTGTATATATTGATTTGCATGTGTTTAAATATCCTGGTGTCCCTCGAGTGAAACAATTTGGTCACTGTGTATAATCACTTTAATGCCCTGCTTTTAAAATAAGTCCTCTAGACAAGCATAATGGTACCTTCCTATAACCTCAGCAAATTGGGATACAGATGTCAATAGATCACTACTTGGAGTCAAACCGAAAACACAGGTTATCAATCAGCCAACAGCCTGCCTCTGTCTCACCAATGATAGTTTCCCTTTTGCAAACTGTGGTGTATTTTTTTTTACTATTTTAATAGAACTTTCTGAGAAGCATTTTTCTAATTTTGAAGAAATCCAAATTTATTTTTTTGATATATTGTGATATTTAGAGTATCATGTAAAGATTATTTGAAGCAGAATTTCTAGTTTCTTTGGAAACTCAGCTCTGTCAAATGATGGTTTGCCGGGGCACACAGGTGAAAGAGTGTTTTGTTGGAGCAGACACAGGAAAGACTGTTTGCCAGAAGCAGACTCAGGTGAAAGGATGTTTTGCCATAGCAAACATGTGAAAGGACCTGTGAGGAAGGAGTATATATGATCCCGCAGACAGTGGGAGACCAGCCCTGACCATTGGTTTGGTTTTCTCTGCCTGGCTATTCTTTGCTAACAGCATGAATGTACTGGTTTGCCTTACATAGAGTTGCTGAGCTCAATATGTGAGATTGCGGCTGCCATAGAAAGAAACTGCCCAAAATCTGCTCTCAAGACGCTTGAGGCAGCTTGCCTCTTCCGTGGCCTCACCTCAGGCTGGTTGGTGAGCCTGATGGTTTCCTCAGAATTGAACTAAAGCTGCTTGGTGTCTGCCTGCCAAGAGGACTAGTGTGCAGCTGCTGGATCATATTTGGTGTTTGATGAAGGACTGAACTGCTGCCCAAGAAGGTCAAGCTCACCCACAAAGACCTATCGGTGGACAGATCCACTTCCCCCATACCCTAGTAACATTTCCACTATCTCTGCTGGGTATTGGGCTAGAGGAGAGATTGAACCCTTATGAAAGTAGGTTGCAAAAATTAATGCCAACAGTTATTGGTGTAGCTCTATATCTAAAATATTTTATCCTATTTTCTAAAATACTTTATAATTTTATGAAAAATATTTTTGTTGGGTGTGTACCTCAGTGGTAGAACATGATCTTTGCCTTAAAATCCATGGAATTCTTCAGCATCTCAAACATAACTAATAACTAATATCTTAATGTTTCATATTTTTGCTTTAAATTTTATTCTACAGTTTATTTTTATAATTAACTAATGGATACTTTACATAGAAGCTATAAGTTGAGGCTAAATTTGCCAGTCTGTAGATGTCTGATCAACCCAAAATATTTGATCGGAAGTCTGTATTCTTTCATTTAATAGTCAAAAGTCAGTTGCTATGCCACTGATTTTATTCCAGTGCATATATTGTTTTACAAATAAATTTATCTTTTTTTTTTTTTTTTCCGGAGCTGGGGACCGAACCCAGGGCCTTGCGCTTGCTAGGCAAGTGCTCTACCACTGAGCTAAATCCCCAGCCCCATAAATTTATCTTGATTATGATGAAACTACATACAAATTCTAAAACTCTACTAAACCAACTGTTATATTCTTTATTTTTAACTTCATCTTTATCTCTAGTTTTATCAGGAACATTTCCTCCTCCTACTTTTTCTCCTCCTTCTCCTCCTTCTCCTATTGCTTCCGCTAATTTAACTTTTCCTTTTTTTGTTACTTTTTCTTGTATTGTATTTTTTTTTTTTTTTTTTTTTTTTTTTTTTTTTTTTTTTTTTTGGAGCTGGGGACCAACCTCAGGGCCTTGCACTTGCTATAGGCAAGCGCTACCACTGTACTAAATCCCCAACCCCTTGTATTGTATTTTTTAATTGGAAAATTTTTATTTACATTTCCATCCCATCCCCTCTCCCCCTTCTTCTATGAGGGTGTTCCCCCACCCACCTACCTCTCCCCACCTCCCTGCCCTGACATTCTCTTACACTGGGGGTTCAGCCTTGGCAGGACTAAGGGCTTCTCCTCCCATTGGTACCCAACAAGGCCATCCTCTGCTATATATGCAACTAGAGTCATGGATCTGTCCATGTGTGCTCTTTGGATGGTTGTTTAGTCCCCAGGAGCTCTGGTTGGTTGGTATTGTTGTACTTATGGGGTTGGAAACCCCTTCAGCTCCTTCAATCCATTCTCTAACTCACTCAGTGGGGACCTCGTTCTCAGTTCAGTGTTTTGCTGTGAGCATCCACCTCTGTATTTGTCATGCTCTGGCAGAGCCTCTCAGGAGAAAGCTCTAACAGGCTCCTGGCAGCATGCACTTCTTGGCACCAGAAATATTGTCAGGAATATGGTCAGGGTTTGGTGGCTGTATATATATATATATGCTGGATCCCCAAGTGGGGCAGTCTCTGGATGGCCTTTCCTTCCATCTCTGATCCAAATTTTGTCTTTGTACTTCCTCCTATCAATACTTTTGTTGCCCTTTCAAAGGAGGATAGAAGCATTCTCACTTTAGTCTTCCTACTTCTTAAGTGTCATGTGGTCTGTAGATTCTATCTTGGGTAATCCAAGTTTTGTGGCTAATTTCAACTTACCAGTGAGTACATAACATGTGGGTTGTTTTGTTTTGTTTTTGTTTTTGTTTTTTTTTAATGATTGGGTTACCTCACTCAGGATGATATTTTCTAGTTCCATCCATTTGCCTGTAAATTTCATGAGGTCATTATTTTTGATAGGTGAGTAGTACTCCATTGTGTAGATGTACCACACTTTCTGAATCCATTCCTATGTTGAGGGACATCTGGGTTCTTTCCAGCTTCTGGCTATTATAAATAAGGCTGCGATGAACATAGTGGAGCACGTGTCTTTGTTATATGTTGGGGCATCTTTTGGGTATATGCCCAAAAGAGGTATAGCTGGGTCCAGAGGTAGTACTGGGTGCAATTTTCTGAGGCAACTCCAGACTGATTTCTGAGTGGTTTTACCAGATTGCAATCCCACAAATAATGGAGGAATATTCCTCATTCTTCACATCCTTGCCAGTTTCTGTTGTTCAACTTCTTTAATATGTTTATATAGTTTATCTGATCTTGATGTAAATTTGGTACTTGGCATCTGTCTAGAAAATTGTCCATTTCATCCAGATTTTCCACTTTTGTTGAGTATAGGCTTTTGTGGTAGGATCTGAGGATTTTTAAAATTCCCTCGGGTTCTGTTTTTGTATCTCTCTTTTCATTTCTGATTTTGTTAATTCGTATACTTTCTTTGTGTCCTCTGGTTAATCTGGCTAAGGGTTTATCCATCTTCTTGATTTTCTCCAAGAACCAGCTCCTGGTTTTGCTGCTTCTTTGTATAGTTCTTTCAGTTTCTACTTGGTTGATTTCAGCTGTGAGTTTGATGATTTCCTGCCTTCTACTCCTCTTGGGTGAATTTGCTTCTGTTGGTGATGCTTGCATCTATGAGTCCTGATCTCTTCTCTAGATTTTCTATCTCAAGGTTATCTCCTTTTGTGATTTCTTTATTGCTTTTGTTTCCATTTTTAGATCCTGGATGGTTTTGTTCATTTCCTTTACTTATTTGGTTGTGTTTTCCTGTAATTCTTTAAGGGATTTTTGTGTTTTCTCTTGGCCATGTTTACCTGTGTTGTCATATATTTCTTTAAGGGAGTTATTTATGTCCTTCTTAAAGTCCTCTGACATTATCATGATTTGTGATTTTATATCAAAATCTTGTGTTTCTGGTGTGTTGGTGTATCCAGGGCTTGCTGTGATGGGAGAACTGGGTTCTGATGATGCTGAGTGGCCTTGGTTTCTGTTGCTTTGGTTTTTGCCCTTGCCTCTTGCCATCTGCTTAGCTGTGGCGTTAGATGGTCTTGCTGTCTCTGACAGTGGCTTGACCCTCCTGTAAGCTTGTGTGTCAGCACTCCTGGAGACTGGCTTTCTAACAGTGGGATCTGTGTACAGAGAACTGTGACACAGGGTCAGCTCTGGGCACAGTCGGAAAATGAAAGGATCCTGTCCCAGACTGCTCCTAGGTTCCTGTGTCCAGAGGGCTCCAGGCAGGTTCCTCTTAGGCTAGGAATGTGAGCAGAAGTGGTGGTCTCCCCTGTGCTCTCAGGATAGCCTGCACTTCTGATAATTCAGCTATTTCCCCCACAGAATCTGCATACAGAGAGCTGTGGCACGTGGTCATCTGTGGATGCAGACCCTAGTCTAGACAGATAGTTCAGCACTGAAGAGCACACACGCCTCCTGTGAAGGACCCAAGTTAGACCATTTCAAACTTCTTGCCACCACCTATAACTTCAACTCCAAGGGAATCTGACATACATGATCTCCACTGGCATCCACACTGATCATGTGCATAGATCCACACAGAGGCACACGTTAAAAAAAATAATAAAAATCTTTATAAGTTTTTCAATAGCTTTGTTTTTTTTCTATGTATTTTAACACAATTTTTTATTTTCTATCTCAAAAAGTTGTGAACTATTATGAGTTGTATTAAATCTTTATGGACATTTTGGAAGAACTGATTATTCTACTACTTACAATATTCATCCATGCACTCAATACATTTTATACATTTAAAGTTTCTTTTATCAGTGTTTTGTGTAGCTCCCCTACAATATTTATGCAATGGTTTGCCAGATTTCCTTCTAAGTAAAATTTAGCAGCATGTCTTTTTGAACTGTACATAGTATTCTTAGAAGGTTTTTGTTTGATTGATTTTTAGAATTCACAGATTCATTGTTAGAATATCAACATAAAATTAAATTTGGATTTGGTATTATATATTGAGTTTGGGGCGAAGTTATTATTAGCTTTCAGAGCACTTTTGACTAATTTCTTGGTGCCTCTGCATCATCTGTGTGGCCTACCAATAGGACAGTTGTGTTTCTGTATTTCTGCCCTGGATGCCTTGTTTAATTAACCTACTGCATTGTATGGATTAAACTCCAATGTGCATTAAGAGAAAAGGGACAGACTTCAGTACTCTAGTCTTCTCTATAACCTAAGAAGTAAGGGCTCGGGCTTGTTCCATGAACACAATTTTAGACCTAAGTGTTAATGTGGTCTGGTTTTGTCCGGACCTTTTATAAGACTGCAGTTTTGTCCATTTTATTTTTATTAAGATCATGCCACTTCCATTTTCATTGAATATACGGTGAGTTATATTAATTGATTTTTTTCAGACATCTTTGGAATAAATTCTTCTTAATCATGCTCCTTTATGGATTTCTGAATTCATTGTACTAATATTTTGTCTATATTCACAAAGGTGTTCTTGCTTTGGATTTAATTTATTCTCTTCATGCCAGATTCTTGATAGGACCCTAGATTATTGTCTTGACACTTACTGTTTCTTATCCAACATAAGCATTTAATATAAATTTTCACTTGAAAATACTTCAGCTATTTCATGCAAATTTGATTTGCTTTATTTTAATTTTTGCTCCATGTAACCTTTAAATTTACTTTTGTGATGGCCATTTAGACTCATAAGTTATTTAGAAGTTCATTGCTCAGAGTATCAGTGTTGGAAACGATGCAGTGGGAGGAGCTGCAGCTGAAACTGTTTACTCTGTACTGTTGTGTGAAAACATTCCTGTGAAACTCGGGATGCTGGATATTATATTGATATTGACACATATCAGCACGATCCGAACATAGGAGGACATCATCACATAAAAGACTACAGATGTTCATTTCATTTTTAATTTAATTCCTTAGTACTTGAAGTATAGTTATGGATTGTTTTAAAACATTTAAATTTAATGATGCTTGTTTTCTCCTCAGTAGGGCTGCCTTTACTCATTTTTTAGGAGTGTTGGAAAACAACCTGTATTCTGTTATTGTTCAATGTAATCTTTAACATGTCTTGACTAGATTTTTCTTGATTGGTGATGATATTTATCTATATTTTTAAAATCTTTCTGTCTAGTTATTCATATAATAATTGTAATGAATAAAATAATACATTTCTTAGTTCTACAAAGTTAAACTTTTTTCCAACATAATATTGTTATTATTTCACAATTTTATACAGTCCACCCCAATCACACTAGCTTTCCATCCTTCCCAGGTCTACCCTCCCAGCCTTGTGCCTTCCCCCAAGAAAGCAAAAGCAGAAAACCCACCAAGTCTTGTTTGTGTGGCCGATATACTCATTGGAGCAGGGTCCAACTCTCGGAGATCAGACCCTTAAAGAAGTGAGTCCTTCTTGATGCTCAATTCCACCTGTCACACCTGACCTCTACCAGAAGCCATTGACTGTGGAGAGCTGTTCTTTGGCATCTGTTTTGTAGTTTGTAAGGCCTCCTTCAGTGGCTTCCTATCTGGGATGACTTCTTGTGGTTGTTGTTGTTGTTGTTGTTGTTGTTGTTGTTGATGTTGATGTTGTTGTTGTTGTTGTTGTTTGGTTTGGAATAGGGATAGGTTATCTCAGTAGCCTTCAACGTTTCTTATTCCCAGTTAGGAGCCTGCGGTCATCCACACCACCATAAAAGAAGCTTTCTTGGACATAGAGATTTGAGCTACATGGATTATAGACTTCCATATGTTTTCCGGAGGCAGCTCAAATCATGACTCCAACCTAGTTTCTGGCTTACTCTTTTTCAGTGAATTTAGCTACATTAATATAGCTATATATCAATATAGGGTTATCTTGAATTTAAGGCAATGTCTAAATTCAAAGCCTAGCTGTGCTTTTTCATACATAAAAGGCATCTGTTGTTGACTGAACATCTAAGAAGCTGGAGGAACATCTATTCAGTGGCACAATGAGAGGGTGATAAAGGAAGAACAAAGAGAAAATTCAGAAATTGTTTAATTTCTATCACAATAGTGAGGTCTTCTCTAACTTGGACCGTGTCTTATGAAGGATCTACAAATGAAAGAGCTTTTATAAATGGACTATAAAAAGTAAATAGTAAAGACAAAGAGTTAAAAAAAGAAAGAAAGAAAGAAAGAAAGAAAGGTAAAATGTGCCTGTCCCTAGAAGCATTTCAGGTGTAGCTTCTATGTCACATGGGCATCAGTAGGTGGCAGAGAAGACAGGGGCCATGTCTATCCTCTGACCTATAAACATCTGTATGATTAGTAGCCCTAACATTCCCTGATGAAAGCAAGCCTAAGATGACCACAAGTCCAGTGATAGGCAGACCAGGATAGACTACCAGGACAGGGGAGCAGGCCGAGACTAAAGAACCTCTCTCAGACTGCTGGTGGGGCAAAGTTGAACAACCAAGCCCTCACAAGGGCCACTCAAGATGGTCTGTGCAGAGCCAGCCTGATATGACCCAAAGCAGACCATGCCTGAGATGAGTCCTGCCTAGTACCAAAATTCACAGGCAGGGCATAGCCTTCTGAGACCATTCTGGGACAACCCCCAGACACTCAAAGACTAAGCGTGCCTCTAAGGAGAGCAAAGTGAAACGTGGAGAAATGGAAAAAAAAAAAAAAGAAGGATGTGGGCACAATGAAGAGATGCAGAACTGGAGACTCAAAAGTAGTAGGAACACGGGATGCCAACTTTTCACCTGGGACCATAGTAGGGTTCTGGTCTATGCTGTGAGGGGGCCATGTCTGGGTCCATGGCCCTGCAGCAGCAACAGGGGTCTAGAACCACAAAGAGCCAGATGATGTCTCCTGGTCTGAATTTCCATAGTGATATGTAGATTTCTGAGGGGCTGTACAAGGAGCCCAGCCCTCCTTACCTGGGCTGGCCTGGGGCACGAGATCAGGAGAGATGACCCTGCCCCTAGCAAAGGCAGTGTTTGAGGTGTCCTTCATGTGACCCATCTCCCTCACCCTGTCACCCCACCCCACCCCAACCCATCCCCTGTTCCTGTTGTGGAAGTTACAGGAAGGCCTTGGAATACAAGTGTGGGAGATTTGGAAGGAAGGATATCCTCCTCCCCTAACCTTCCCTATCTGCAGCAGGCAGAGACTTGCCCCTGGGGACAAGGTGGCAGGGGGACTTGCTGGCCTGCCCCCTGGGAACTATAGCACTTGGTAGCAGCACTCTGCAGCAGCTCAGCACCAGAACACTAGAGCTGGTCCTGGATGCAGCCTATGTAAGTCAGGTGCCTGAGAGCATGAGAGCAGGACAGCCAGTGGGCTGAGCAGCTCAGATCCCTCTCCGATCCAGATCCAGGGCTTTGGATTTGCCCACCCTAACATCTACCCCATCCCCATCAATAAACTACTGAAGTGAATGAAGGGGCTGGTCCTACAGATCCAAAATTAGAAGATCTCCATGACACAGGGCAATAATGGGCTATCTGAGGGGAGTCCGAGGGAGGTTCCAGTATTGGTAGAGCAGCAGAAGCCAACAGGTTATTGCAATGAGCATCTGCAAGCACAGCGGGGCGGACAGAAGCATATGCCATGGCACACACTGTGACACACTACAGCTTACACAGCGAGGGTTTTCTTTCTTCTCTGTTTTGTGGGGGTGGAATTAAGAGGGTAGAGGATGGCTATGAGGGGAAGGGGAGAGGCATGGGATTCGGGTGCATGATGTGAAATTCACAAAGAAGCAATAAACAATTCTTTTAAAAGAAAAGGGGTGAAAACTAAAATCAAAATTAAACTTCAGAGGGTGATATTTCAGTTCTTGGGAAAAGCCATGAGGCCTAGAACACTCCAAGTTGCAGTCTGACAGGGGCAAGTTACGAGAAGATAACAGTGACTCATTTGGCAGTGAATGCACTACCACAACTCCATTGTTCAGCTGAGCCAGCCCTGGAAATTCATGCAAAGCTTTGGGGTTTGGTATTCTGCGGTTTTATTCTAAACTTTTCTTTGCCTGAGTTGTTGGTAAATTTTAAATAAACTGAAACATGGCCTTTCGAAAGTCACCATGGACCCACCCTCTACTGAGTACCCAGATTTGGATTTTGTCAACATTTCACCTGGATTTGGTCAAAAAGTTTCTTTTCCCTATTTTTATTTAATTTATAATACATATCTTCTATAGGGGTGTAACATTTGCCTAAAAGCCCACCAAACTGTTTCAAGCATCTTATTAAAGCTGTATACGATGTGTGATTTCAGTCGAAAAATTGATAAGAAAAACTGTGTGCCTCAGCAGATGAGGAGGGAAGGTGTCATTATAAAATTTGAATTTGTGCCAGTATTTATTATGAGGTCAGGCCCAAAATACATGACTACTTCTCTTTCCCATCATCAATACCTGATCCGCAAAGCACCAGAAACTAAAATCTTGCCTTGTCCAGATTTGCAATAACTAAATTTAGTTTAGAACTAAAAGGAACACACTAGGTGGCGGGGATGCATGCCTGTAATCTTCATATTCAGTGAATTATTCGAAATTTAAGGTCACCTGGGTACGCAGCCATCCAGCTCAGGTTACATGACCCCTGTAAATAATAATAATAATAATAATAATACTAAAAATGCTTTTTCTTTCCACAATGGTAGTGGCTCTTTTGTCATTTTACTCTCAGGTACAACTCCAATAAAAGTAGCACATCTTATTTATTCAAGTAAGGAACTGTAATGTGTGTTTTGTTTTGTTTTGTTTTGTTTGTTGGTTTGTTGTTTTGGATTTAGTGAGTTGTGGTTGATTTCGTTGTTGGTTAGTTGTTGCTGTTGTTGATTAGTTGTTGTTTTGTTGGTGGTGGTGGTGGTGGTAGTGGTAGTGGTTGGTTGTTGTCCTCTGGCACTGCTCCTCCACAAATTCACTATGCAGCCGTAAGTCTGACCTGGCTCACTGACAATCCTCCTGCCTCTGCAGCCTTCAATTGCTAAAATTCTAGCCATATGCCATGAAAACTGCTTCAGAATGTTATTTAGCTTCTAGGAAGGAAATTTAACTTGAAGAAAATCTTTTAAATGAAACTATAGGACAATGTAACAAATAACTACAGGAGAATGGACACTACCACAGTGAGTGTGAGGCAGCCACTGCTTTCCATTTTGATATCACAAAATGGTACAAGCTCAAGAACAACCGGGATGCTCATCAACAGATGAAAGAACCAAAATCTCAGTACCTTTTCTATTCATGTTGGCAGTTTGGAACAATTAAATATTTATTTATAGGGGGATAATTTAAAAGAAACTATAGTAATGTCTGCATGTCATGCTAGAAGTAAAAGACATAAGCAATGTTGTCCCATTTTTGTGGTTCTGGAGATCAAATCAATTGAATCATACATGGAATGTAAGCGATCTATCATTTAACTGTCTCTCAGGCTGGATAAACAAGATTTTTTGGACCAATATGAAATAGATTTTGTTACCTGTTTCACTGCTGTGTATATATTTATTTAAAAATTATAAAAAGGTATGCATCCAAAATATATGTATGCATGCAGAATATTTTATAAGGACCAGTTTGGTTTTCCTCTATGGAGAGGATCAGATGTCTGAGACACTGTGCTACAACCTAAGGTTTTATATTTCCAGGCTTTACAAATGATTATTCATTAAACTTTATCAAATCTTTTTAGAAATAGCCTTTTCATTTACTAGCATACTAAAAATGTTATAAACTTATTTGGTGTTTGTATCCATTATTAATCACCCTAAATTTGTAACTAGATACTGTAACATGTGTACTTTTATAAGATAATTAATTCTTCATGAAAAGCATAAATCATATTCTATTCCTCAGATGGCCCTACAGGTGACGTTTGCTCAGCAGACTGAGTTTATCTCTTGAGAATTCAATAAAGATGTGATGAGACATGCAGAACAAGGACATAAGGAAGAACATACATAAGGCAAAATACAATCTGTCTATTTTTAAGTAATATTTTTCTGGAATTTTCTCATTGGATCAACACAGAAAGGTCAAGCTAAACAGTTTTTTTCAAACTACAGGCTGAGGATAAATTAAACACACTGATTTATATAATACATACAGCCTGGTCTAGTCGGTTCATAACTAAAAATACTAAAACCTGGGAGAACACCATTGTTTCATGAAGGACCTTCTCACCCCATGCCTTTCTTCCTCCATCAACAGAAAGGAGGAAGGAAGAACATCGAGGAGGATTGGTAAGAAGAAAAGGCAGGAAAATATAATTAAATTACAGTTTCAAACCAGCCACTGAGGTGTGAACAAAGTTAGCTTACTTTTAGATATTTGATTATATTTCCCAAGCACTAGGCATACTAAAAGAGGCATCAACCTGTAATATCAAAACTTAAGAATTTGGGGAAATCTCTGACCTAATGGTTTTTATTATTCAAGGCGACTAATATCTAAAATTGTAACTTCTTAAAACAACAGTTCCTTAAGTTGAGAAATAAAGAAGATACCATGCCTGAGGGAAGGCGGCATGTAGTAATTAAGATGATAAATATACTTACATGGCAAAAGCAAGTTTATTTTCTATATGTATTTTTATCTAGCTAACTAGTCCCTCTTCCATTAGAATTTTGTGTGGAGCAGGAGGTTGAAGTCAATGTACTTTTAAGCTTTAATAGTGCAGTTACTGGCAATTGTACCTAAGTCTAAGAGAAAGGTATCTCAGCTTCTGGTGAATTACTGCTGTTTATGACACATAACAAATTTAGAGTGGATCAATAAGACTACAATGGTAAAAGGAGAGAGGTTTAAAAGCATGATATTTATTGATTATTCATTTAAATAACTTTCAGTTGACATAATTGTGAACTTCATTAATTTTAGTTCTTCAATAAACATGAATACAAGAATTCCCCAAAAACTATAAGTCCAAAAAAAGTATCAACTAGAAAACAGCACAAATGGCAAACCAACATGTTAGGCAAAGAATCCACTAAAACTTGAAGTTCTTCAGCCTGAAAGCGTTTTGTTTTTTCTAAGTAAAGAAGGTTTTAGAGCCATGTTGAGTCACATGATGTCACTAGCATGGTGGGAATCTTTTAATGAAACAGAGGCAGAGGCTGGCAGGCTCAGGTCCCCCTACTGTGAAAAGTGTAGGCTGCTCTTATACAGAGGCTAAAAAAAAAAAAAAAAAAAAAAAAAAAAAAAAAAAAAAATAGCTGCCTGCTTCCCCATTTAAAGGCTGGTTTATTTGCTTTTGGTACTTATATACCAGAGTTTGTCTGAATCATGTGGAATTTTACCCACAATTCAGAACAGACTGAAAATAAACAAAAGCCTGTAACACCAGGCAAGTGAATACAGACATATATGTATGTCGTTATTAATAAATAAAGTCTGATGCTTCAACTAGATAGCGTAATAGATAGATATAATATTTTGGGTCTACTGGATACCGGCAGTTCTCTTAATGGCTCCATAGAAGAAAATTTCTGGTTTGACAAGTTGCCTGCTTCTTGTGGTATTAATGGAAATGGGATTAAATTTTTTTATACTTAGGGGAGAAATTACAGGTTTATCCAAATCACGTGGGGATTTTCACTCCACAGTTTCAGGACTTAGGGAAAATTAGTCACTGACTCCAAGTGCAGATGGTGATATTTACCAGTTATAAAATTAATATTATAAAATAAAGTCATGCACCGTGCAGTGGTTCAGACATATAACATAGAAGTTATTAATAAATAAAGAAGTCTGATACCAGGGCAGAAAAGCTTATGGACAGAGCTAATATTTTTGAGCTAATATCTTAGTTGACAGATTGTATGGTAATGATAGTAGTATTAATAAAATAGTGATTAAATTGTTTTTATCAATTAAGCCACTAATGCCCACATGGCTTTCAAACAATGCTGGCTAGTGAAGGGTTGTGGTTAGTTTTGATATTTACCACTTGCAGAGGCTCATATTCTCTTAAGGTGGGCTCCTTGGGAATTTTGGGTCAATTTTCTGACATGACAGATTAGAAAAGCCTAAACAGACTAATACAATATTGTTTAGCTTACTTCTTTTGTAAAATTGTTTTAATTTTCATAAATAATTTTTATGAAATAATTTTTATGAATAATTTTTCATAAATAATAATTGTTTTAATTTTCATAAATGACTGAATAGCCATAATCTCATTTGGTAGAAATCCTTATATTTGTTACTAAGCTAAAGTTATAATCTTTTACGTTGGTACAAATTTATTTAATACAAGTTTTAGATTTTAACTTTGATATAAATTTCTTGTTATTTTTAAATTAATATTGTTATTATTGTTCTCACATATAGGCATCCCATATGTGCCTATCTTACATTTAAGTATACAGGTTTATATTCAGTTCTTTATTTATAATAAAAACTAATCTGAGATGATTAAACATGTGAGTTAAGGAATGAATAGCAAATTCATTGGCTCTAAGTTTATTGTTGAATGCTTTCAAGATAATTTATTAAGACAATTAACAGACAAAATCCAGATTACTTACATGGTTAGATAGCTTTCAGAAACATCAAAATCCACAAAATATGACATTTAGTGGTCATTTATCTTCTATTGAGGCGATGTCTGTCTAACAGCTCCCCTTTGATGGATTCAAAGAGGAAATTGAACTATCTCACCTCCAGGTGGTGATGTGTTATGGCAAGACAGGTACTTCAAGCAAGAAATTGCCTCTATTCATCTACAGACTAAATACTGCCCAGAAAAGGACACATTACAGAATAGTTGATTGATAATTTCTGCTGAGCCAGAATGATCAGCCCTTCAAATTCTGTGTTTCAAAGTCTGTCAGATGATCCTAGGCCAGAAGGCTGAAGACTTCTCTCACGTGTTGCTGGCAGGGGACTGTGCAAGTAGACAATTGTCTCTACAGCCTCTCAGTTCTAGAAGCCCTGTTAGGCTTCCTATATTTACAGATATGTCGGTCATTCTCAGATTTCTGACAGGGATTTCTGACAGGGATGAAGACTCATTATAGTCTCGTAGCCTACCCAGGCTGTTTAACTTAAAGAATACATGTTTAATTAGATAGTTATCAGATAGTATACAAGCTAGCCAGGATATAACGTGGATTTTAAGCCTTTCTTAAGCTGGAATAGATAACTAAATGTTCTGTTTAACTGATAAATGTTGGACTGGGTGTTAGGTGTATTTTATACTTTTAAATTACAAAATGATAATAATTGTGCTCAACTTATGTTTGAGAGAAAAGTTTTTTTTAATTAAATAGAAAGGGTGAAGTGTAGGTTGATGCCATTATACAGGTGAAGGCAGACAAGATAAAACGAAGCCTGTCATTAGATGAGAAGAAAGAGAGGGACGAGCAGGGGTCTTCAGAAGGGAGAGAGAAGAGGGGAGAGAGGGGGAGCAAGGAGAAGGAGCTGGGAGAACATGGCGGCAGATGTTAAGAGTCTTCTCTGCACATAGATAGAGGTTATTATGACTATTTTTAAGGGATGGGTATATATATGTGTGTGTGTGTATATATATATATATATATATATATATATATATATATATATATATGATTTTGGCAAATTATATCATATCAATTGGATCAGAGGTCTATCTGATCCGTTGTTTATTCTTTCATGTGTGGCGACTTGGGTCCACGGTGAAACCATGGGACAGGCTGTCTCTGTATGGAACTATTGTGCAGTGACCTGCCAAAGGCTGTGAGTAAGGCAGGCAGCGGCTGGCAGGAGTGCCATGCTGGAATAACTCCTGAAACGCTTTGGGTTAGAGAGTACTTGGGGGCAGCGTGGAGTCTTTGAGATAATTTAGCGCTGTCTCCAGCCTGCTGAGGCAGGAACTAGAGAGCTTTTGCCAGGGTATGCAGGGAACCGTTCACAGTTTTTCTATTTTAGGGAAATACACCGCCCCCAGGCAAATTTGTTATAAAATGGTTTGCTAAAACCAAGGAGAATTGAAAATGAAGGGAAGAAAGGAGGAAAGAAGGAAGGAAAAATGGACACACACAAAATGTGAAAAAATGGCATCTTTAGTTCATCGCCAAGAAAACCCCATGCTTTTCAAACATCAAATAATACAGATACAGCACTGTGATTCCAGAAACATTTTGCTCACAAATAAACCCTAATTTCAAATTCCTTCTATGCAGCATAAGTGTAGAATAAAAGCTATTTTGGGATCTATAAGCAAAAAGAATACATTGAAATGCTACAGCTTCCCAAAAGGCGGATAGCAGCTGAAGATGAATCGGCTCCATACCATTGGTCAGCGCTTAAACCGGTGAAAGATGGGGCTGATTTGTGATACACTGGGTGAGCTTTTTCATGGATTCAGGAAGAGGATGGAGCCAGACAAATGAAGCTAGTAAGCGGGTGAACGAAACAAAATTATTTAGTTTGGAGAACAGATTACAGTGTATAGCTTATCAAGCCACAGTGTCAATCAGCAGCGTTGGAATGAAATGACAACTTGAGCAGGATGGATTAGATAAAATTTGAGATGATCCTAAGATGTGTCTAACCAAGTCAGATTCGGGAGATTCGATGAGGACATATAGTCTGTGAAATGCTGACGATACATGACTTGATTTGTATGTTAGTGTCTGGGAAGTTGTATCATCAGTATGGTTAACCTTTCAACATGGCTTTTAATACAATGCAGACACACACGTAAGCCAAGGTGGATGAAGCTGGACCATCATAACATGGCATTTTTCTTCAGTAAACGTGGTTTTGATATTATATAACATTTAATCTGTGATCTTAGTTTTCATTGCTGTTGTAATTATTATTATTTGATATTATAAGACAATTACATTTCTCCCCTTTCCCTTCTTTTGGCCCTTTACATCTCCTTCTCTCTCAAATTCATATTCTCCTCTCTTTAGTTGTTATACACACACACACACACACACACACACACACACATATATACACATATTTCCTACACCTATACATAAAATTACAACCTACTTAGTCCATCTCTTGACAACTCTATGTATACAAGTTTAAGACGGCCATGTTTAATAGAATGATTGATGGGCTCTTTCAAGGATCATTTCTTCTGCTATTCCCAAAGGCCCAGTTAACCTTATAGTTCTTTGCCTTTGGCTTGGGACACAAGCCTCCTGTTCCATTTTAACAGATCCTGCTGTCCTCATCCTTGCTCAGGTCTTGCTTAGGCAGCTATATTAATGATACTTCATGTGTACGCGGCCCCTCTCATGTTTCTAGGAGGCCTTAATCTTAACAACAAAACCACTTAATCCTCTGGCTCTTGAAATCTCTCTGTTCTCTCTCCTGCCCTAATGGCTGTGCATTCGCAGTGGGAGTTATGCTGTACAGGCATCTGGGGGCATGGGCTCCATACCTCCACATTTTGTGTGGTTCTATGTTTCTCTAAATACTCTCCATCTTTTGCAAAGAGATGTATCTTTGACAAAGGGTGAACTTACCCCTTGTCTGTGGATACAAGTTTAATATTAACAGTGTTAGCTAGAATTGGGCTGCCTTACTAAAAGTAGCTTATAGGTCTCCAGGATCCATGGAGTTTGCAGTAAAAGACTTTAAAAAGCAGAAGCAAAATCTGGAATAACAGAAAATTGTGACGCGGCATCGTAACCCTAGCAATGCTCTTTTATCATCACTGTCCAAGTATAATGTACTACTGGTAAATGTGTGCTCCGTAGATCTGTGTGATCAAGTATGGTGAGTGTGTTTGTGTCAGTATCACTGCAAATGTGTGAACACAGTGTTGTACAAGGCCATTAGGGTGACTACAGTGTCCCTAGGCCATCATCTTCAACTGCATTATGGGTCCACTTGCACAACCCCAATCAACATTGCAGAAATTTTTATATGGTGTATGCCTGTGCTTCTATTCATTGCCCTGTAATTTGGAAACTTATACCAACAATTCTCAGCACACAGTGGTTCCATTTGTGATGTTTTATTTCTACCACGGTGGATATTTATTTCTGGGCACTACCGATGTGTATATGCTACTGTCCTGTAATGCTGGGGATAAGCTCAGGCCACAGCTCCGGGTCAATCATACTGTCAGGAGGGCAAACACTCGGTATTCTACTACGTGCTACTAATACTATAGTGTTCAATAGGTCAGACACATTACATACTTTTCCACCTTATTAATGCTTTTCAAAGTGCAATGGGTTCATCAACACAATCCCATTTAAGCCTAAAAAAATTTATTTCTCTTAGTTAAAATTATTTATTACATTGCATTCACGTTCTTCATTCCCTGTTCGAAACTGGTGTGTTTTCATACAAAAAGTCTGCTTCGTAAGCCAATATATCAAAGTTTATAAATTGGATTTTTAGCTGAAATGGATAATATATGTGAAGGGAAGAACAAAATGAAAAGAAATAGCAAAAGGACAAAAGAAATGAAAACTAGCATGGTTCTTTTAAAATAATCCATAGTGACTACTCCCAAAATAAAAACCAAAACATTTGCTCCACTGAATGCTTTTCCTTTTCTCTTCTACCCCACTGCCACCTCTCATCTAAGGAGACCACAGCTCAGCCAGGAGTACGCTGTAGTATCTCCTTATAATTTCCATAACCCGGCAGCAAAGGAACATAATCAAGGTGAAGAGTAAAGTCGAAATACCAAACAGAGCGGTGATAGCCCTCCGGTTTCACGTGTTATCAAAAGTTAATTTGACAACAACATTTTACCTAAAATTTTTAAAAGACTGAAAAGGGAGAGAATAGATGGATCAGTTGATCTATAAATCACAAAAAAAATATAGATTAAAATCTAAATCTCTCCGTTTTACCACCTTTTCGAGCATGCACTCTGTTGCAGTAAGTACACACAGCACGTCAAACGGAAGTGTATCTTTCACTGGATGGTGGGTAAATGATGGGGAAGAATAAGAGGGTGGACGGAGGCAGACAGAAAGGTAATGAGGAGGATAAGATCCAGCTGCTCCACTGGGGGGGACGAGGCAGCTCCTGTAGAGAAAAAGACGCAGCAGTGAGCACAGGAGTCCCGGCATACAGAGGAAAATTTCTCAAGCGTGCGGTGACATGCAGGATTTCACAGAGAGAACCCTCTCTGTCTGAGTAAGATGTGGGTCGGAACCCATGACAACCGTCTCCCCACTCCAAGGACAGAAGCTAGATCGCATAACACAGAATATCCATCATTTTCAAGGATTTTCTGGAACTCCGTAACTTCATTCTTTCACCAATGAGTGTACCCATCTTCTGTTACTGCTGTCTGTGTTGCACTATACACCAAACATGGATTTGGTGCAATATCTAAACTTTTTAGGTGTAAAAAAGTGTCAATAAAACTGTAGTCATCTGAGAGAACTGAATGGAACTATTTCACCAATTATTTCTAAACTCCTGGAACTGCATCTTACATTTCAATTTACTGCACTTGATCACCCTGATTGCAACGGCCTCCTTGCATGATGATGCCCTGTCATTTTCCTGTTTCAATATATGGAGTTATGTATGGGACTATATGGAGCTAGTTTTGAAATAACTATGATTAATGAACTGTAGCATTTCTAAATATTACAGTAATATTTCCAAATAGGTTTGCCTTTGACCACTAAGACCAAATAGCCTGGTCCCATACCAAGAACGAAGCAAAGCTTACATAGAAATCCCTTCATGTTGATTTTGATTTTTTTTTTATAAAGCGGAAATAGATTTGTATATATGAATGAAATTATCAACATAAAGAGAAACACACAAGTATTTTAATTTCTACATACCACTTTTTAATTATGTATGGCACGGTTTAATATTGGGTTTACTCACTGAATGAGGAAAAAACTTGATGTAAAACAAGTTACCTCCCCATAATCTCCATGGCAATGTGGTGACTTGAAAAATCTCATTGCATCTACTAACAATAAGTCACACATCTGCTAATAATGGCCACACTTCTGAAATAGGTTTTTGGAATTCACAAATGAAATTTAAATTTAGCCATCGAGATCTTAGTTTTAATGACAGGCACTTGTACATGACTGTGGATATACATTTTACAATCTTATCCTAAAAAAGTTCTTTAAATATTTTTTATTACAGTACAAAAATAATTTTGCTCTAGTTATAGGTATGAATACTTGGAGCAAAGGATATTATAGGGAATGCACAAAAACCTGGTTCAACCTTCAGCACTAAAATACAAACAAATAACAGGAAGTAAATTTTAGTTCAATGATACTCATGTGTATCCAGGAAATAGAACATGAATAAAGGCTTAAAAGCGCATTTGGGTTATATAGTGACAAATACTGGACAGTTAATGCTAAAAGACAATTTAATATGCTAACTAAATACAAAATGAAAACTTGTATTGTGTCTAACATTTGTTATTTAAAATTATTAGAACAATTTTATCCCCTGCATATAGATGCATCCATTATTCATCGTTACTCCAGTGTTTCCACTCGTCTATAAATTTGTATTTGTTTTCCTGCCAATGAACATTTTAAGCAAGTAGGTATAGAGCAAACTGAAGTATGTATCGTTTTTGACCACCAGGAGAGCAGTCTTTGGAAAACCCATAATAAGATGGATTTCTATGATTTTTAATGAGTAAATAATATTAAGTAAAGATCAATTTTATATGATGTGCATGGGATAGAGAGTATGAGTGTGGTGCCTTCAGAGCCAGGAATGATGTCTGATCTCTTAGAAATGAAGTTATTGATCGTTGTGGAGTCGGCTGCCATGGGTTCTGAGAACTGAACTGAAATTCTTATAAGAATTCCCATGCTTACATTCTGTCTCTTTTCGTCTCCCTAATGCCATGCAGAACTCAAGTTCACAAACACTAGCATTACTCCTTTGTGTACTTGTGTATACTTAGCGTCTAATCATGTAGGCAGTGAACACATATATAGCTATGTGCATGGAGAGGTCATAAATTCAACATTTGGCTTCTCACTGCTTTCTCTGTCTTACTTTTTGAAAATGGAATCTCTTGCTTAATCTGCCTCACCCAGTGTGCATGTCTAATAGCCAGGGGGCTCCAAGGGACTTCCTGTCTTCATGCTCAGTGCTAGGATGAGTGTAGTAAATTCCAGCACACCCTGCCTTTGCAGCTGGCATGAATTCAAAGGTTAAACTATGCTTGCATGCCCAACACTTTTATAGAACAATTTCCCTGTCTCCTAGTTTTCAGCTTACATTTTTCTTTTTCCCAAAGATAGACAATGTCTATTTTAAAATAAATTATCATTTGGGTCCAATGAATAAAAAATGTAAAAATTTGAGGTCAAAAATAAAATGTTGAAGTTTAAAATTTTATAAATGCAAAGAAATAAGTTTAGACTCTCAACTTTTACATCTTCAATGATGGGTCATGAATACTTGCAGCTGGAGGCCTCTCTCAATTGCCAGTGAACGTTTTGATCTTCACATAGATAATACTGTGGGTCACAACCATTCCATTTTCATGGGGTGAGGTGCAGCCCAATTCGAGAAACAGAAACCTTAGTTTTATGGCAAACAGAAGTATAATTGAACTAGAATATTATTAAATGGTCTGATTACAAACGAAGATTGGTCGATTTCTCCCTAGTACATATGTTCAATAATGTTCCAGTGGCTAAAAGAAGTAATAAAAAATCTAATTGTCCTAAATACACGAAGTTGTCACCCAGCTATGGAATCCAATCACAAGTCAATGTGCTTTAAATGTCTAACCAGTCAAAGTGGAAATACACTTTGGAAGAAATCAAAGGAAAGCAGCCTAAATGTCCACTACTGGGGGGTTTGCTGAAAGAAAAGATTACTGTAGTGTCAATCCAGAAAGAACACTTAAATGTACCTGGAGTATGGGGAGAAACCTTAACAGAGATGGGCTTTTAAAAACATTACTGGCACTGGTGACAGAAAAAGTCGACAGTGTCACTTCAATACAACCTACCAGGTGCTGGGCCACCCATTATCTCAGACCTCAGGCACTGAGCCTGGAGGACCGGATATCAAGACTGAGTATGGGCTACGGACAAGACTTTATCTCTAGAAATCAAGTATTAAAAAACTTGAGGTTGTCCAGTCAGAATAAAAGCTGCAAAAGTTTCAAAAAGATGCTGCCATTTCCTCGAAGTCTTCACAGTCTTCACATTAACAGCCACATGGAAACCTGTGTGGCTCAATGTCAAGTTCCTAAAATACTAAGTCAGACATCCCTCATCTAATGGTGAAAGGACACCGAATAAAAGGTGTGGCAGACAGGACAGCTGGATTTGATTTGCAAACTACCTGGATAAGAAATCTGGATTTAACAAAGTTCTCTACTTCTCCGGCCCAGGGTTTCTCTGAGAACTATTTTTACATCTTAGGTACATGAACATGTAACCCTAAATGGATTAGCAGAGCTGAAGTTCTGAGATATTGTGAAATAGCCATTTAAACTGAGTGACTGGATAATAATGAATGGACAGAGAGAAACGAAGGTTTCATATCATTTCTTTCTAGTACTCAAAAATACTATGTGCACCGGTGAAGTCATGAATACCTTTAGTCCTAGCATTCAAAAGGCAAAAGAAGGAGAAACTGAATCTGAAACAGCAAGTTTCAAGCCAACCAGAGACACATGGTGAAACTATATCAAAAACAAAAGAAAAAAAAAAAACCTTGTCTGAAAAAAAATTATGTTTTCAAAAAAATATTAATTATCACATATATGCATTCTTATTCTACTACATTAATTCTGAAGACTCCCTTTATAGTTCTAGACCAATTCTTAAGAGTAACTACTTTTATTCTTTTTATTAGCCAAAAAAAAAAAAACAAAACCAAAATAAAAGTAACAGAACTCAAAAAGGTCAACAAGCTGAAGGCCCAAGTGGGGATGCCTCACTCCACTTGAGAGGAGAAAAGCAACCACAAAGGTGGGAGGGAGGGAGGGAAGGGAAGGGAATGGGGGTTGGGGTGAGGGGAACATGATCTGGTATTGGGTGGGGTAAAAGAACTGAAGCCCTGAGGGCCAGCAGAAAGAATGGAATCAGGAGACCTCAGGAGGAAGGAGGTTGGGAGAACCCTCCAGAATGTACCAGAGAGACCTGGGAAGTGAGAGACTGGGGGGGCACCCTAGATGAAATGCCCTACAGTGGGGAGAGGGAATTTATTGAACCCACCTTCAGCAAAGAGACAGGCCATCGAGTGAGGGATGGGGTTGCTATTCTACAGTCAAAGCTCTGACCCATAATTCTTCCTGTCTAAAAGAACTGCAGGGGTGGAAATGGAGAAGAGCCTGAGGAAAAGAAGGTCCAGAGACAGGCCCAAAGTGGGATCCAGCTCAAGGGGAGGCCCCAAGACCTGACACCATTACTGAGGCTATGGGGCATTTATAAAAAGGGACCTATCATGACTGCCCTCCAGAAGACCCAACAAGCAGCTGAAAGAGTCAGATGCAGATATGTGCACCCAACCAATGAGCAGAAGCTGCTGTTTGAATTGTAGAAAAGCTGAGGAGGAGGGCAGCCCTGTAGGAGGACCAGCAGTATCAATTAACCTGGACCCCTGCGATCTCTCAGACACTGGATCACCAATTGGGCAGCATACACCAGCTGATATAAGGTCTCCAACATATATACAGCAGAGGACCCCGGGCTTGGGTTCAATCAAAGAAGATGCACTTAACCCTCAAGAGACTGGAGGTCCCAGGAAGTTTAGAGGTCTGGTTTGGTGGGAACATTCTTGTGGAGATATGGGGGGCGGTGTCAGGGAAGGAGGTATGGGATGTGGAACTGTAGGGGGAGTGGACCAGGAGAGGAATAAATTCTGGACTGTAAAAACAAACAAACAGACAAACAAACTAAAATTACCACAGAATCTACTGCTGTGAAGAATCTGATCATGCTGTATTCGGGAAGAATGGTGAAGACTTTGAAATGATAGAGGTTAAAAGCTGTAATCAGAGATTAATAGGTTATTCTGATAGAAGCCTAGAATATAGTAGTTATAAGAGTAAAATTGATGATAGAGGCCGGACTCAATAAATTTCAGGGATCAGAATAGCAGCAACTGTGATATTTGGGCAAAGTATGTGACTGTTTTCTACCTGTATCTGAGGTTGAATTAAAAGTAATGAATCAAGTTTTTGGTGGAGGAGATTTTGTAAAAACGTAACATTGAGTCTGTGACATAGTTATTACAGAAAACTGTTAAAGGGATCTACAATGAAAAAGAGCAAAATTGCGGAGAGAAATAGAAATGTGTCATTTGGAGAGAAAAAGAACATTGAAAGATTATGTTGCTTAAAAAACAGATGTTGGAAGAGAGACTCTGATTGTTAAGGAGCTGCTATCATTAAGAACAGGACAGCTGACCTGCACTAGAACCTTGGGAAAGGTGCCTGCTAGGGCAAGACTCCACCCAGTCAAGGTTTCTAACTTGTGAAAGGAAACATTTTCTCCTCCCAGAAAACAAAAGCTGCACCAGATGTAAGTGTACACCTTGTGTGCAAGGTTCTATTCAAGACGGTATTGCAATATGGCAGCATCATCCACATGGTACTTGTGGTTCCACATGGGCTCACCACTGGGTACAGCCTCTTGGGGAGGCAGAATGGAAGGGGTTTGACTGTGGTTATCCTACAGTCCCATGTGCTGGGATGTAGGGAAGTGCCGAGACACTGTTCAGAGGGTAGGAATTTAGTCTGAGACGTAGGAAAGCAAAAGCGGTTCGAGATCCCAGGGCCTGTATCTAGGCCAGAATCTTGGCGTTCTCTGACTCTTGGACACCCAGGCCCTGCTGGAAGTCACAGAAAAGCAGAGAACAGACTCAGGGGCCTGCAGGCTGGGGACAGCTTCCAGCCCAGGTCAGGGGGAAAGGAGAGTGCTGGCTTGTCTCAGCAGTGATTGTCCTTAGCTTGGTGGAGGCAGGCTGGAAATACAGACAGGCCTTCTACTGGAGATTTGGCTATGGCTCTGTAGACAAAGACCTTCTGCACATTCCCCCACGGCAGTGGCAATCCATGTTCATCCATAGTTTTTATTGGCTGTTCATTGTGGAAAATGGATGCATATTGTACTGTTGTGACTTCTTAAGGTGGACCCGAGATTAAACACCTTTTTTAGGGAGGAATATCTGGGCATGGAATCTTATTGGCTAAGCTCTTAGGGCCTCTACACACCTCATTAGCATGGAGAACTCTGTTCTGGGCCTTTGTGACCACAGGTCACATTCCCTTATGTGGGGAGTTTGTCATGTGCTCCAGGCCAGGAATCTGGCAGGGAGCAGGGAGTCACCTAAGTAGCAAGCATGTGCCCACTAAGTCTCCGGTCTCAACCTGTTCTACCGGCCAAGCTTTTCTGGCATGGATTTGCCATCACACAGTACTGGCTTGGAGGCACGAAGGATTCAAGAGTGAAGGGGTCATGAATTCTTCCTTGTTTAAAGAGCCGTTAAAGTCTGACCACCTGCGGCAGTGAGGTTTCCACACACTGAGGCTGCCTGTGTCCATTTTATAAATCTGTAAAAGTAAAGCATGAGTTACAGGGGAAACCCCGAGACATCTTCCAAGGAGAACTGTATACAGGGAGTGCGACCAGCCAAGATACTGATGTGTATCGCAGGCAGTGAAGCCCTTTGAATCTAAAGCTTCAGATAATGGACACGAAGGCACAAGATTTGGGGATTGCCTTGCTGGGTTTCTTCCTGGCTATAACTACATCTTCCCCTTTTCAATGGAGATATATATTTTGTATTATTGTATGTTGAAAGTATTTAACCTTCTTCCTCCTTTTACAGGGTGTTACAGTTAAGATATTGCCTGTATTATCAGGAGACTCACTGGTCGTTGGAGTTTTAAAAAGTGGTGAGATGTCTAAAATAGCATATACTAAGACTTTTAAATTTGGACTAGGGTTGGGGATTTAGCTCAGTGGTAGAGCGCTTGCCTAGCAAACACAAGGTCCTGGGTTCAGTCCCCAGCTCTGAAAAAAAGAAAAAGAAAAAAAAAATTGGACTAAATACATTTTTGCATTACATGACCATGAGCCAATGAGATTCAGGGAATGGAAAGTGGTTATTTGAATGAGAAACTTCCCAAATAGATTCTTGTACTAGAAGACATTTTTCTGGCTAGCAGCATTGTTTGAGAAGGTTGGGAATATTTGCGAGATGTGGACTTATTGGAGAAGGTGCCTCACCAGCACAGGTTTTGAGAGTTCATAGCCTTGATCCAGCTTCATTTTTCTTTCACTGATTCCTATTCATGGTTGGAGATGTGATCTCTCAGCTTCCAGCACTTGCCACCAGTTGTCATGCCCAAAGAAGCTATTCCATATATCAGTTTTGGTTAATAATTTAGCACAACAATGAAAAGTACTTAATAAAGTGTGTATTACTTAAACCCGTCAAGATGGATTAGATTATACAGACTGATGTTGATAGATGCTTTCGAGATGCAAACCTATCTTTCTGTAAAGGAAGATATCTCCTATAATGTTTATAAACATTATATACAATGTTTATCACTTAATAAAATGCTTATTAAGAGTCAAGGTCATGTGAAAACATAAAATAAATTCACAGTAAAGCAGTATTACCAGGCATGAAATGCTGAAAAACTACACTTAATTTATTTAAAAATTTAAAAAAAAAACAGAATTGCAACAGAATACTATAAACTATAAAGTATAGTAACAAAATTTTAAACCTGAAAAATATAATATTGAAAATTAACAATTCAGAGGGTAATTTTAAGAGCACATTAAGCAGTGTTGATAATAATACTGTTGAACTAGAAGATTGTCAAAAGGAAAATCTTTTTTTAAAAAAAGTGGAAAATACATGTATGTAAAATGTACAAGAATTGAAGGGAAAAAAGTTTAAGTTATACATGATTTGTTCATCAAAGTAAAAAGAAAAACTAATAATATTTGAGGAGATACAGGTTAAGAATTTTCCAAAACTAATAGACCTTATGTGGCAGGGCGTTGAGAAGTGCCAGGGGCCACAATCTAGATCTACTTCTCAACAGGCTTGAGGAATGTGAAATGCTTACCTCACAAATAGGAAGATTCTAGTATGGTCCCCTAAAACGTACAAAAAAGATAGCTGGCTTAATGGCTTATGCAACCCAATGTGCAGTGCAAGCCTGGGTAGGTGAGGTGAAGAAATCACTGACACAGGCCGGCCAGGCAAGCCGAATTGGTAAGCTGCAAGTGAGGAGACGGAACCTTTGAGGATGATGGTCAAAGTTGTTTGCTAGCCTCTATGCACATGAATTTATAC
This sequence comes from Rattus rattus, assembly GCF_011064425.1. Taxonomy (NCBI): domain Eukaryota; kingdom Metazoa; phylum Chordata; class Mammalia; order Rodentia; family Muridae; genus Rattus; species Rattus rattus. Next base: position 169,391,183 of record NC_046157.1, on the reverse strand, counting down.
TCACACACACATGAACACACACCCATGTGCATACAAGCATAGTCATAATAAAGACCCATAGCCTTATAAAAAGTGTTGAAAAGTTTTTATAAAGGACACAGGAAATATTATAATTTTAGAAATAGCAAAAGAGATAAATCTAAAATATCCAAGACCTGATTATCCTGAGAAACATCAAAAGCCACAAGAAACAAGAAGAGATATAGTTATGTCACACAAAAATAATAAATATGTGGTTTCATTTTTAGAAAAAATTATAACTATGCTACTTCCATGTTTGTAGATGTTCAAAATTATTTTTAAAATAATTCAAAAGAATGGCAGAAAGTAGAGAGAAAGGAAACATATGACTGAAAGTGTGATACTAAAGGTTAATTATCAACTAAATTGAATTAAGAAACGCCTAGAATATTAATAAAATAGACTGTTAGATGTATTAGCTAGAGTGTTTCCAAACAGACTGAACAAGGTAGAGACGACTCACCCTGAATGTATGCAGCAACATGCCATTAAACTAAATGAACACGGAGAGGGGAGAAAGCCAGATAAACAAGGACATTCTTCTTCTCTCCTTTCTGGTCACCACCACAGAGGAAGCTGCATGCACCATGATTCCCTCTATGCCACAAGACCTCGTTCCTCTGAACTGTGAGGAATGTGAAATCACATTTTTTCCCATGAAGTTCTTTCTTGTCAAATGTTTGCTCACTCCAACGAAAAAAATTAACTAATACAAACAGGACAATACATTAGACCCCAACATATTAGCAATTTACAATATTTACTAAATAACTCTGCTTTGTCTTTTCAGGCCAAATTAATTGTGAGAAGGAAGCACTTATAACATGACCATCTGCAAAACTTAGCAAAAAAAAAAATTTTGGAATGTGACTATAATAGATGAAGCTCATTTCCATCATGAAAATCTATAGAGATCTGACTGAAATCTGTTTCCTTAAAAGGGTAGTAATGTCTGGCATGCTCTGAAGCTGATTTTGTAGCTCAGGCAAAGCAGATGGGATATTAGCAGTATTATTAGGAATGTGCACACAGGGTCCAATTTGATGATAGTGCAAATGTCCACTATGTGGCTGAAAAGGTATCTAAAGCCATATGGTTTTGCATAATTGTTTTTATCATCATTTGGACTTCAGAATCAAGAAGAAATTTTCCTGGAATATGCATTTTAAGCATTTTCAGTATATTTTCTAAGACTTATGATATGCCAAAGAATCAGGTCCTAAAGGCCCTTTGTGTAGGGTTGAGACCTTATGGGGTTTGCCCACTAAGGTGTGTGTGTATATAACTGTCCTTGTTCAACTTATGCTTAGACAATCACAATAGTGAGATTTCCTGGGTATAACTTTTCTACATACATAAAAGAAAGGATCTCAGCACACTGTTTATTCCTCTCTACTACGATACCCCCCCCCTTCTGCAATGTGTGTGTGTGTGTGTGTGTGTGTGTGTGTGTGTGTAAGAGAGAGATGTACACATAAATGAAAACTTGATACATTTGATGAATAATAGTAAAAGAAAATTGTTCAATAAATTATAATGACAAAATTGAAACTTAACATGAACAATTATCTGCAACATACACAGAATATAATTAACCAATTTATAAAACAAAATCAAAAATCAATCTGAGATTGTTGGAGAATATGTTATAATATGCTTTAGAATTTATTGATATATATATGCATATATACACATGCCCGTGTTTGAGTGTATATGTGTAGAATAATAATTTTAAAAAGCATCCATAAATTTGTAAGAGAGCAAGGAAGGACACACAGGGTGTATAGAGGATGCACAGGTCGTGTAGAGGATGCACATGAATGTGTGGAGGATGCACAGGGTATGTAGAGGTCACATGGGTGTGTAGAGGACGCACATAAGTGTGTAGAGAAATCAAAAGGAAGGGGAAATTATGTAACTGTATTATTCTAATATTGAAAAATAAAAGAAATTTAAAACAAGAGACACAGTAACTATGTATCACTTAATGTCTGCTATATCTGAGAAAGGTGTGTGTAGACTATTTTATCACTGTGCAAATGTCAATATGTCAATTTAAATAAACCTTAGTGGCAAAACCAATTTTAGGCCTTATTTTCTTGATGTCTTGCATCATCTTGGCTCTTAAAATCTGCCACTTTCTCCATGAGGTTCCCTAAGTCCTGACCCTGAGGTGAGAGATTTTATTGTATCATATTCTTGAGAATCTTTGTCAGTGATAAAACTATTCTTTATTGTTTTGCTTCCTTGTGTATTTTAATTCAAAATCTGAAATGGAAGTTTCATTCTTCTAAAGTTGCATTGTGCCACTTACGACTGTCATCTAAAAATTAGTTTTTAAAGATTTATTTATTATATTGTGTGTATAAGTGTTTTTGTCTATATCCATTTATGGGTGCTACATTTGTGCCTGGAGCCTGCAGAAGCAGGAAGATGCAGTTAGAGCCCCCTGAACTGGAGTTACAGATGGTTATGAGCGGCTATGTGGGTCTGGGAATCAAACCCAGCACTCTGGAAGCCAACCACTGCTCTTAAACACTGAACCATCTTTACAACCTTATCAGTAATTACTTTAAAATGTTCTTAAAATGGTGCATTTACATTTTGTTAAGAGATTACTAGTCTCTTTTATTTCTGATGGGTGAAACACTAGTTTGCCCTTAACCCCAATGGCTAACAGGCAAAGGTGCTGAAAGTTATCAAGTAAAATAGGAAAAAATAGCTATTTTAAATTTTATATAGATGTACATACATATGCACATACATACACACTATAATATAACAACTTTTTCCTAGGTCTTTATTTAGGAACGTATAGTTTATTGGTATGATTGAATCATACATAATAGTTCATTATGTTCATCCATGAAGTGACAATTCTTTTACAAATACAATGATTTAAAATTGTAAGCTATGAAAGTAATTCCCAATGGGGCCTGGACCTGTAAACCATCTTTTACACCCTAAAATATAGCTATTTATGACTTTATTAATCATAATGAACACGATGTTATTATATAATAAAAAGGACCAAAGCGTTGTGCATACTAGCTGTGTAACCCCTCATTTATTGGTTTAGTTCCTTCCAATGCTTTTCTTTCAAAAATAAAATTATGTTTTGATCCAAATGACATTTATGCTAATATTTCATTCCATCTAGGAGGGAGATGAGTAACGTCATTTGCTAAAGATAATCTTGAAATATTGCAAACCTGTGGATAGCTTCCTCTGCATCATGGCAGAGTTTAGCGATGTGAGCTGAGCATTGTGAGAGGAAATATCATTGCACATTCTCAATCCGGTTCAGTCAGAAAGTCTGCAACATGGAAAGAATAAAAAAGTAGCCAGTAAAGATGTAGTGACAGAAAGGGAGAAGAAAGGAAAGGAGGTACCGCCATGCGAGTTCTAAAGACAGACGTGTGGACTAACAGTTCCTTAAATGTGAAAAGGTAAGAAAGAGATCCTTCCCGCAAGTCTCAAGAGGAAATGAAACCTCAACATGAATTCAGTTATGGGACTCTGACATTCAGAATTATAAATTGATGCGTTCTTGTTATTTTATAATAACAGCCAATGAAAGCCTCCTAATTGGTTACAACTGTTAGAGGAAGGTGCTTCGGTGACAATATCACACATGTAAGCGCTGCTGATAACATATCTGCATGACCTTTAACTCACATTAATTATGATAGCGTGTTATCTATAAAGACATGAAATTCAACATCTATCACCTCATTCTCCCTCACAGCTCTTCCAAATTGATGGTTCACGGATGTCATGTGTCAAAGCAGTAGATGTCTGTTCACACCAATTTGGTCACTGTGACATTCATTTAATCCATTCAGCCTTAACAGCACTAGTTCAGTTCCATGACCAGGGAGACAGGAGGTTTGGTGCACAGTGATTCACTCACGTGTTTTCCTTTAAAGTGCTGCTTAGCCCGAATGGGAAAGAGAGAAAGGCATGAAGCCTCAATTGGTTGACAAGCTCATGCATACCTATTTATTTTTTCCAACTGCAAGAACATCATTATAAACTGTGGAAAAAGTACAATTTTTCCACTTAATATTTGTTTCAAAGTCACCCTCTTTCTCTTCATAAAGCCTACTATAATCTGATAAATTGGTTTAATTTTTAGAAAATGAACCATTTGGCAGGTAACGTCTCATTTCTTCCTTCCCTCAGGCAAAGAAACAGAATATGGTTTCCTTTATGCAAAAATATATATAGGTAATAAATATGGAATACAAATTATTTTTCATATCTATTGGCCCACTGGGCATTATTCATTAATGTTGAAGTAGTAATCAACTGAATTCCTAGATTTAATTTATTTATTAATATAGAAAAATCAAACTTAGGGAAAAATATTAAAAAGGTGTTTGCCTTGGGACAGTCACTTGTCTGCTACAAAACCATTGATACCATTTCTTTATATCAAGCTGAAGTAACAGTTTCTAGACAGCTAGTAAAACATGTAGAAATGTTGAACATGTGGTAACACGATTCTTTAATAATGATGCCAACTGTTTCTTAGATGGAAAAATTGACTTCACGTTCACAATTACAAAGATGCAAAAGAGGATTAAAGCCAAGATTGCTGCTCTAAATGATTTCCAAATTATTTAAACAGTTGATGTCCTTACTATGGGGACATTGAGGAAGCACAATGAAGGTATCTTACCATGAGATAATTCTTGTTCTGCTGGGTAAATTACAACATTCCCAACATAGTCCCACACTACTCTTTATCCTCAGTATCCCTGCACAATGCGAGCATTCTAGAGGACGTGTAGTTTGTATGTAACAAAATGATACTCAGTATACATACAACATATTGTTATTTAATTTTATGTTAATTATATAATGGAGTTTTCATTAAATCACATTCAATCATATGTTTAATATGCCTTACCTTAGCATGTGTTTGAGCGTGTGTGTGTGTGTGTGTGTGTGTGTTTACAGAACACTAGGGTCTCCAAAAATCTTAATAACCTGATTTACTTTTATGAATGAATGAATATGTAGAGTCCATCCTCCTGGAAGGGTAGTCATGTGGTAGCCAGAGAAGTCATGTGGAAGCCAGGTAACTTCATCCATTGCTCATGATTTTCCCTTGAGGCAGTGTCTCTCATTGAACTGAAAGGCCACTGTTTCTAGTAGAGTCACTGGCAGGAGAGCTCCTGGGAGCAGCTGTCTCTGCCCATCTACTGCTGGTGTCTCAGGGAGACACAAAAACGTAGAGCCAAGGCTTTTTATCTGGATGCTTGGACTGAAGCCCAGGACCTTGTGCTTGCAATCATGTTACCTGACTCAGTAAGCTATCTCCATATCCCTGTTGACAAGGTGTTGCATATTGAGGAGTCTAGAAACAAAAGAAATTAAGGAATTCTACTAACATGAGGCTTGCATTTAGTTGTAGGATAAGAAAGGAATGGCAGCAAACCTTAAGATGTTATAAAATATCGTGCTGTAGCATGGCTGGTGTGTGTTGAAATAATAACCCACATGGTAACAGTATTAGAATAGAAAATGTCATAAGGAGATAAGACTCTGCCCTCAGGGGATTAGTATTCACTCAAGAAGAACCAGATTGCTAGATCCCTCCTTCTGCCACATGTCCACACAAGGAAAACTCATATGTGAGCCTAGAAACAGAGTCTCACCAGACATTAAATATTCTAGCACCTTAATCTTTGAGCCCCTAAATTCTGAAACATTGGAAAATAGTATATACAATTAGTTGGTACATAAAATTTTGTAAAAGTAGCCTGAATGGACTGAAACACCAAGGATAAATGAATTAACGAAAATAAAATAGTGGTATAAATCGAGTGAATGTAAAAAGAGATATCTTATAGACAGGCTACATAAAGTATTTCTGAAAAAATGACATTGGACCTAAAACATGCTTAAAGAGAGATGATGAAAATTATCTGGAGTTCAGTATTCCAACAAAGAAGAGGTGAAATAGACACGAGCTCAGGATGATGTAAATTAGGCTTCTCCCTCTGCCAAGTCTGCTTGGTTCCCCATACAGAAGGACGACTAAACATCTGTCCCCCGTATTCCTTCTATCTTCATGTTAGCTCAGACACTATTTCAAGATCACAAGAGCCACTGGATCGGGAAACATGAAGAAGTGCTGTAGTTGAATCTGGTCTATATCTTTATCAGCTTTCAGGTAGCTGTTTTGAGAATGAATTAGAAGAGGAGGCAGGACAGGAAATCGTAAATATGACCATTATGTTTCATTGCATGGCAGCAGAGATCAATCGAGTACTACTATTTTGGGTAGAACCTATAGTTTTTGGACAATAAATAGGACATAAGGACTCAGAGGGAACTGATTTGGCTAATTGCTACATTTTCCGCAAAACAACTTTAATGTTGTGGTACAGGAAGCAGCCTATTACATTTATGCGTTACAATGTGGTTTTTCCTACTACAGGTACCATTCATGCTAACGGCTGGAGATGTCCCTATGATGTGTCAGTTATTTCACTGACATAGTGGTGGTTTGGGTTGGTTCTAGATGGCTCATTTGTCAGGTATGTTTATTCAAAACAAATATTTCTACTCCTCATTGTAGAACGTCACGGAGAGGGTTGCTAATTCCTTGGTAACTTTAGCCAGTATTTAGAAATAGTTTTGTATGCAAAATATCTTCTGGGTTGTTTAGTTAGTAAAATTTTGAATTTTTCTAATACACAGACAGCTCACCTCTCCACGCCTACTCTGACACAGTATATAGTTTGCAAGCCAAACACTTTCCTACCTTTAAACAAATTCTTGGAAAGGTAATAAGATTGCATGTTCTTCATACAAAACTCAAAAACTTACTTAAAAATAGGTCATAAAGATTATCTAAGGTTCAGTATTCCAGCAAGTAAGAACTAAAATAGATATGAATTCAGGATGCATCAAATTAGGCTTCTTCTTGTGGCAAATCTAGAGAAATAGGATTCATGATATACGTTTATAATAACAGGGCAATTTCTTTGATAAACAAAATTCCTTCAGAGAATTTCCCATCCGATGTGACAGATTTTATACATCTATTCATGATTTTCCCTCCTGAACATCCATCAAAATGATGAGATGGTAGCTTTGAAGGAAGACAAGGTTAAAACAATGAAATAAGAATTGGTAATGGATATCAACAGATGTTCTGGGAAGGAAAAAATGAGTAAGTTGTAAGGTGCCTGATTGTTGACAGAGAACAGAGATGCTATATCTCACACTGAGGCAGACAGACCCCTTCAGCAGAGCACGAGAGGGTCCCGTGGACACTTAAAACCCTCAGCCAACAAAACTTTCTGAGTGGCGCTGAAAGCCAGAGTATGTTTCACAACTTGCCCAACAATCTACATCCTTAGCCCCAGACCCTTCCCTCAGACTGCTAGGCAACAGCTTCTATAAAGAAATGGAAGACTTTGTTCATCAAAAAGTTAGACCAACTTAGAAAATAGGGAACGTTGATAGAAGACCACACCAAGAACAATAAAGCTGAAATTCACACACTGAACAGCGAGTTCATAATCTTCTCTTAGCTTGACTTTTACTGCACCAGTAGCAGTTACCTGTTTAAGGAGCGAATTAACATTAGAAGAAAAAGTTCAACAAAAGAAAGACAGGTATGACCCCCAATAAAACTCCCAAGTCTCTTTGTATGTACTTTTAACTCACACTTCCTAGATTAAAAAGATCAGACACTTTCCAAACAGTTTCTTAAACCATATTCCTACCATGTTTCCTGTCCACCTCTCTCAGTCTACTTTTTAAAAGCAAAAGCAAGTAAAATAGTGTTTGTTTGAGAGAAAAAAGTAGTTATTTAATTTTTTAAAATAAGATACTTCTGCAAGAATCCTAAAATAGAAATAATCTATAAAATTTGACATAGAACGACTAAATATAAACTTCAGTTAAAATCTTGGAAGGTTTAGCTGACTCAAGCTTGCATAAAAAAATTTGAAAAGTGAAAGGAATGAGGAAATAGAATAAGGAAATTATGGGTCAAGGTAAGAGATTCTGGAATGAAAAATTATAAGCAGTTGTTCCTACAGCTGATGTTTAGCTACTGTGCTTCAGCTGTTTGTTGCTGATGATGTTGTCGTTCGTTGTTGTTGTTGTTGTTATAAAATACATGACAAAAACCGACTTGAAGAAGAACCAGATTATTTCGCCTCATGTTTCCAGAAGGATGAATGGAAGCATCAATGTGAGAAGGCTCGACAGAAGGTATTAAGTGCGCAGAAGCAGGAGGAGCTCATCTGATCTTCCTCGAAACACAGGAAGGAGGGAGTCAGAGCAGGAAGTAGACCTATAAAATGGAGCAGGCTAGAAACCCTCAGAGCATGTTCCCAGTGACGCACTTCCTCCTACAAGGAGAGCCTTCGTACAGACTCTGTAGGCTCCTCGTGCAATGGCACTAACTTGGGATCAGATGTTTAAATACAGGACCCTACCAGGGACATTTCTTGTTTACTACATTGGAAACAATTATGAAAGTATGGACTACACTGAATGCAGGAAAACATATCAGCAAAACCCAGAATGTTTCTTTAATAGATAATCTACATGATGCAGTCTCTACCAACAATAGCTATGAGATATGCTTTAAAAAATACTAACAAGGGGCTGGGGATTTAGCTCAGTGGCAGAGCGCTTACCTAGGAAGCGCAAGGCCCTGGGTTCGGTCCCCAGCTCCGAAAAAAAAAGAACCAAAAAAAAAAAAAAAATACTAACAAGACCTGGGTGTGGTAGGATAGCCCTCTAAACCCAGGCATTGGGAGGCAGAGGTAGGAAAATCCCTGAGAGCTCAAGTTCAGCCTGCTCTGCATAGCAAGTTCCACGCCAGCCAGGGCTACATGGTGAGACCTTGACTCTAAACAAAAACAAAACGAACAAAATTCCGAGGAAAAACTGAACATTAAAACTATGATTTTATAATTAGCTAAATTGGGGGATGTATAAAAGGCCATGATTAGCAAGTCAGTTTAGCCTCTTTACCTGCATTTGTGGAATCTACTAGAAAAGAGAGCCAACAAATGGAGGTAGAATGAAGAGAGAGGAAGTAGAAAATAAGGAAAACCGGAAACAGATCACAAAGGGAAATGGAAAGAATGTTTGATTTTTAAAGTAAAGGCTCATGAACGCAGTGTGCTTCAGACTCGGTAAACAACTCACGCCATTTGCAAGAAGATTGCAGGGAACAGCCAGGACGAAAGGGATTGTACATAGAACCAGGTTAGTGTGGAGGTGGGCAGCCAGGCACCCACCTCAGAGTGCGTTTAGATGCAGACTGGAAACGGGCTGCACAAAACATCTTGTGCGCAGAGCGAAGCAGGAGGGCTGCCTCAGACACTTTCTGATTAAAAAAAATGCCACTGAATCACAGAGAGAGAGAGAGAGAGAGAGAGAGAGAGAGA